>NW_022196913.1:14652749-14669997 GCF_008632895.1 Mastomys coucha | reverse complement strand
AGGAGCAAAACTACACCCTAGAAGAAGCAAGAAAGTAATCTTTCAACAAATCCACATAAACCTAATTCTACCTCTCACAACAAAAACAACAGGAAGTGACAATTACTTTTTCTTAATAATAGCTTAATATGAAAATTAATATTACCAACATATCCTAATCGATTGAAATTCAAAAATAGGAGGAATTAGAACTTTGTTGATTGTTATTCAATGGTCTCTCTAATTTGGTAATTGGAGAAATAGGTCCAATATTGTACAATCTATGTACACTTTCAGCTTGTTTGTTCGTGACAATGTCTGGCTGTGTACAACATAAGGGTCTTGAAATCTTGCTTCTCCTATCTCAGCCTCTCTATTAGTAGTATTGTTTAGTTCATGTTTTTACACTATACTATGGTTTTCAGAACAGCTTATATAGTTCAAAAGTAATTATATACCCAAAAGAAACATAGACTATTAACTAGGGAGGTGGCTCTTAAGAGAACAACAAAGAGTGAAACTGAATGCTTTGCTTGACGTTTGTAACTATTGTATCAAGTTACCACAGTAAGAGCCAAGATTTTAAGCTCTACTAAATATAAAACAAACAAACAAAACCACTTTATACATTTATTTTCATTTAAGAAAATATTAGTAGTGATGTATTAGTTTGAAATATACAGTTAATACATTTGGAGTTATTTAAAATTTATATTGAGAAAAACATACATATTTTCAGTGTTGCCATAGACAAGCATCTACATAAGACTGTTAAATTGATTGTTGTTTTATATCAAACAACTTTTATAATACTCATTTTATTGTTATAATATTTTATAAATTTTAAAGAATATAACAAAAAAAGATATTGTAGGTATTGAAGGGGGGTCTCTGTGAGGAGTTGGGGTACAAAAGAAAAATAAGAATGTTATTTAATTCCATATACTTAAAATGTTTTTAAATGTAAATGAATTCAGATAAATTGAAATCATGTAACTTTTCTCATTATAATTCAATAAAACTTAAAAAAAAAGTCGGTCACAATGCCAAAAAAAAAAAAATATTCTTTGTACAAAATGATTTGCCTTCCACCTATCAGCCCACATGTACGTTTTGAGCTGTTGACCACCAAGTAACGGAGATACATTTCTGTTACTCTCTTTTTCAAGTGTATCATTTCTATCTAAGAGGTCTCTACACATATACACTAGTGGTTCATTTGTCCCAAGTTAACCTTTGACCAGATGCCAAGACTTAGTGGACTTGGTGTAGTGGCTATTCCTGGTTGTCAACTTGACTATATCTGAAATGAACTACAATCCAGAATTAGAAGGCTCACCTGTGGCCCTAATCTGGAGGCTGAGAGATACAAGTTTCCGACCTGAATCTTGGCATGGAGATATTGAGGCCTAGTGGCCATGAATCCCAGAAGAATAAGATAGGAAGATCTTCGAGTTCAGGGTCATCTGGGATTAAAGGTATGGTGGCACACACCTTTAATCTGGGCCACACCTTTAATCTGGGCTACACCTTTTGTTGGAGACCTATATAAGAACATTGGAAGAAGGAAGGCTCGCTCTGCTTAGCCTGCTTGCCTTGTGGGACTAGGCAACTGCTAGATCCTTGGACTTCCATTCACAGCTGCTACCAACCATTGTTGGGAGTTGGACTACAGACTGTAAGTTATCAATAAATTCTTTTACTACATAGAGACTACCATAAGTTCTGTGACTCTAGAGAACCCTAATACAAAATATTGTACTGGCTGGTTTTGTGTGTCAACTTGACACAGCCTCAGTTATCACAGAGAAAGGAGCTTTAGTTGGGGAAGTGCCTCCATGAGACCCAGCTGTGGGGCATTTTCTCAATTAGTGATCAAGGGGGTAGGGCCCCTTGTGGGTGGTGCCATCCCTGGGCTGGAAGTCTTGGGTTCTATAAGAGAGCAGGCTGAGCAAGCCAGGAGAAGCAAGCCAGTAAGGAACATCCCTCCATGGCCTCTGTGTCAGCTCCTGCTTCCTGACCTGCTTGAGTTCTAGTCCTGACTTCCTCTGGGGATCAACAGCAATGTGGAAGTGTAAGCTGAATAAACCCTTTCCTCCCCAACTTGCTTCTTGGTCATGATGTTTGTGCAGGAATAGAAACCCTGACTAAGATGCTTGGTGTTTGTAAACCCTCACCAGCTACACAATGGAGACCCTAAGGAGAAAACCAACACCAACATGACTCTGAGACAAGACTACCGGACCACAGGGGTGAACTAAATGCTGAAGTGATGGGCTGTCTTGTTCTTCCTTCATATATAACTTGCTGGCTGAAGACAACTTGAAAGAGGGAACCTTTGGGTAATAATCAATATCCATGATTATCAAGCAGTCTGAGGTCATGTGCTCTTTGAACCCCTACCTTTGCCTCTAGTGAAGGACTTTAAGACACAGTAAGGATTCTGTGTTATCCAACTGTCCTTTGGTCTTTATGGATAGAATGCCAAGGAGACATTGAAACAGAGAGTAGAGGCTGAGGATTTGTGTCTTTAAGGCAAAATCTATGTGTCTTTATGGACAACCTGGAAAACCAGAGGGGCTGCCTCTAGATCTCTCTGCCACATCTAAGGAACTCTTTTTCTAGAAATCCATACCCAAGTCATCATTTACAAAACAGAACAAACCTTTTGGATGCTAATGCCCGAATGCTGGATGTAACCTTTAAATGGGTAAGGTAGAAGGTTTAATTAGGTTGCAGAAGATCACAGGAGCCTTTCAAATTGCTTCTCAATAGCACCCATAAGACAGAGCACTTCTAAACTATGGTGTGGGGAAAGAAAACTGACAGTTTTGGGAATCTCTTGTTTTCTGGGAAACTTGAAGGCTGGGTTATTATCCTTTCTATGCTACAACCCTACACTTCTACATGAAGAAAAAGAACAGAAAAGGGGACCTAGTACTGCTGTACTTGTCTCTACCAATCAGGAGGTTCCCACCAACACCCGCCCCCATGACCACCTTTCACTCGCTTGTACACCTAAGCTTAGCCAGGCCCCACACTATTCTCAGGGTGTCTTCAGGTAGACTCTACATTAACCTGAAGAAACAAAAATGTTACGTCCTTGGGGGCTGGAGACAAGGCTTGGTTGAGCAGGTCAAATGCTTGCTAGGAAACACAAGGAACAACATTTAATTCACAGCACCTATATATAGAGCCAGGCACAGCCAGGTGTACTTTTGTAATCTCTGGACAGGCAGAGCCAAGAGGATCCCAGAAAGAAAGACAATCTGATTAAAAAAATAAGGTGGAGAATGGCTGGGCAAGACCACTAACATCAACCTCTGTCCCCACAAAACTGAATAAACACATCCACACATAGCTACAGGGGCACACACAAATGTTACATCCTTTCTGTTCATCCCAGTGCCCTCCAGGGAGTTTTCTATCAGAAGCCCAGTTTCCTCATTGCCTCAAATATTTTAACTGAAACTCTTCAAAGCTAGGGATTTATGAACAGCATTTTCTGAGCTGTTCCAGAACCATGATGAAAAAGGACCAAGTTCCTTCAGCAGGCCCAGATGGAAATTCAAAGTACATTCAGTGGACCTAGGGCTAAGATTGTTTTATATTTATTTATTTATTTTGCACAGGTTAGCCTTGAACTTACTATGTAGCCAAGGATGACCTTGACCTTCTGCTCTGTTTGCACCCCAAGTGTCTGGCCTATAGGTATACACCAATATGCATGGTTTAAAAGCATTTTTATAATGAACACTGGGCAAGAAAACATAAATTGGGTACATTGAAATCATACTAGTTAGAGAGAAGCAGTCATGGAGAACAAGAATGAGGAGGCTTCACACAGTGATCCAGGTCATAGGACAAGCACCCTTGTTCTTATTGTCCTTGGAGCCCTGTGGACATTTAAGTCACAATTCTAGTTTATCATCAAGAATCATCAAAATTCCTCTTTGCCTTGGCCACAGCTATCTTCACTTACATTCTCTACCTCTTGTCACTAAAATTGGGGTATTTTAGAATTCCTTCATATCAATAGTAAGCAAGAGGTTAAGGGAGTGAACCAGAAGCTTCATACTCACATTTGATTAGATGAATTCGGAGAATCCTGCATGTTGTGGGGAAAGAGGACATATCTTCCCCCAGAAAGGAACCTGCTTCCTGTTGTAGAAATGAATACACTTTGAGGCTGGACAGAGACTGGAAACAGATGAACTGAGACTTTCCTCATTGCTCACGGTCTGGTCTCAAGTCTGGGGATGCTTCATCCAACATCCCCAGCAACAGTCAGTATTGGTAAGGAGTGGAATTTAAGTTTATGTTGACTGACATCCAAAAGAGACAGAACTTGAATTAAACATTTTGCTTCCTTCTTCCTTCCCATTCATACTTTACCACTCTATGGGTCATTGGATGACTCCTCCTGGGAGATAGCTAACTGGGTACACATAGCAGACATGAAGGTGAAAGGATCTTCCTCTCCTACCTTAGCCATGCAGCCAGGCATCCTGTGGTACATTATCTACTTGCCCCTTCATTCGTAGACTGCCTCTGGGATAAACCCGACTTTTTTATATTTCTACTGCTTCTACTTGGAAAGCTAGAACTCAGTGAAAATGACCTAGCCATTGTCTGGCAGAGGTAAGATACAAGATCGGTTAGTCTTATTTCAAGGAAAGGAGCCAAGATAGAGTGTACTGTGGAAAACAGAGTCAAGATGACAGAAGTCCTCAATCCAGCCAGGTAAAATGGCCTTGCCCATCATAGAATGAAATCATTATAGTAAAATAACAGCCCACACAAATATTGGTGCCACAGCAAACCATTTGCTGAGGGAAACAAAAATATTGGTTGTATGTTGCTTAGTTTTGTTTACATAATCAACCCAAGAGATTAAAAATCAGTGAGCCAGCCACTGAGTGAATCTACCAGCCTTGATATGGATGTGCCTTTGACCCAGGGAAATGAAAACATGACATCTCCAGAGGTTTTAATAATGAAAAGATAACCCAAGGACTATGAAAAAGGTCATAAAGGATTCTAGCAAGACATTCTAGCATAAGACAGAAAACAATATTAATGAGGGGAAGGAGCAGGAGGTCTATCTACAGATGAAGCAAGTTACAGTGGCCATCAAACCCATGTGGACGCTGAGGGATGCTGCTTTCACCCCACAACGTCTCCCATAGAACCTTACCGACGATTTCCATGTAGATGGACAGACCATTGGATCTCAGCACACTAAGATGTCACAGGGGATTCCTAGGACAGAACAACTGATCAATAACCACAGTACTACAGAACATCCCCTGGGACTGTAACGTTGTCCTACAGGGCACAAAGTGTGTAGAACACCACACTAAAAGATGCTACATGTACACACATCCATACATATACATGAATGCATATGCTAGGTCTGAACCAGCTTCCATAGGTACAGTTCTCATGGTTACCTGGTTTCTACTTGACCAGTTATCAGGGTTGCCATCTATGAAACCTGGGTCTCTGTAAAAACACCGTTTCTTGCAAGATTCTGTTTCTCCTTGATACTGCCAGATAAGTCTTATACCTTTTGCAGTTTTAAAGCAGCATGAACATTTGTCATCTAAGATGTAACCAGGACATAGGCAAGTAGAACTCCAACACAAAGGCTTTAAGCTAACCTGGACCTCTGCACAGAGGTACTTCAGTTCTGATCCTGTGATCTAGCTCTGACTTCTGTGTGGAAGCCAGCTGTTAAACTTAGCTATCACTCTTCAGGAGATGAACCATCTTGGCATGTGCACACAGGGTCTCTCTTCTCAAAGGTTAGGCTAACAGGTGAGCCCCAGAAGTCCTGCTTCTACTTCTTCAGTGCTTGCCTTAGAAGCCGATGTCACCACACCCATCTTTAACATTATCATTTATGTGCATGATGTTTATAGGGGTGTGTATAATGGTGTGCCTGTAAAGGTTAGAGAACGACTTTGTGTAGTCAGTTCTCTCCTGCTACTCACATGTAAGTTCCAGAGATTGAACTCAGGTTGCCAGGCTGTGTGGCAACTGCTTGACCAGCTAAGCAATCTCCCTATGCTCATGCAGACTTATTTATAATCACCAAGCTAAAGTCAAGGCTTTCCCAAGACAAAATTGTTAAGACTCCTAGGACCTTAAACAAAAAATAGAACTTTTGGTTATTAAATGAGCAATGACAATTTGAATTGGAAAGAATAGGCAACCAGAATCGGTGGCCTGTCCAGACATGCAAAGCTCCCTGTGACACAGCAAATCAAAGAGCTCACACACAGGACATCTGCTACTCTCTGTCCCAAACAGTTACCAATAATCTGTACACTTGCAGCAAAATGTGAACAAATATGTTCAGATATATTTAAAAGAATAAAAAAAATTCACAAAACATTTGTTGTCATAGGAACTGCTGTTAACGAGAAAGGCCTACATCAAGTTTTACACATCATTCAATGCAGAATCATCTGAACTAAGTTATGTAACAGGTCATGTAAACAGAGTCAGATACATTTCCCAGCAGGAGTCACCCCCTTCCTGACATGGAGGTGGTTGGTCCCAGACATTTTTCCCCCAGGGTACCAATTAAGAAACTGCTATTTTCAGAGCAACAAAAATAAAAGCTTTTATTTGTTCATTTGAATATAAAACAGGCGTTATCACAGATGTACAAAGCGTACTGGTGGTTGAACATACAAGAAGGTTGCTGTCCTTTGCACATAAAAATTTTGTTTGAAACTGTGATTGGTTGAGTACATGAGTTTTCTCTAACCAGTCACCATACTCTGAAATAACGCTGCTAACATTCAACTGATAAAGGGACCGTCCCCTTGGGTAAAGTGTCAAGCAGGGTTAAATATATATAATAAACAAGCACCATGAGGAATCTGCTCCTGTTTGATTAGGTCTGTGTCTCAATGTTCATTGTGTACCCTCTTTTTTGTGCAAGTTGATTACACGGTTTTGGCTGACTCCAAAAGCACATGGTCACAAGACAAACATTTTTTTTTTAAAAAACATTCTCATGAATGATTTATCTACAGTACGATTTCTAATACACAACGATCCTTCTTTATTGCTGAAACTGGTGGTACTTAAGTGTCTCCTTTTCTTTTTCTTGCACAACTAAGCTTCCAACCCAGTCCACCAACTCTTTCAAATCTCAAGTCTCACGTCACAGATGACAGGGTGCAGAAGAGACCGGCTGAGACTGGCTGCGATCAGCTTTTGCACCTGTGCTGTGGCCTTCGCCCTCCTTGGGTGTGAAGTTGATATGGTGAAAAGTTAAGAGTAGGTTTTGAGTGACATCTAAATTTGCTTTGCTTCCTCACATCAGCTAGATGGAAGATTTCCTGCACACTGTAATCATGTTTACCAATCAGTACTATCTGAAATGTTAAACTAAGTTCCTTTGGGGGGATATGGGGGTGCAAAGGCATGTATCAAGAACATTTTTTCTGTATGTGGCAGGGATTTTTCCCCTTGAGAAGCTGCAAACTGTAGGAATGTGTATTTGAAACATGCAGAAACATATAGCAATGAGCAAACAATATTTGAAAAATTAAGTGATTTATGGAGATGAAGAATGCTTTACACATCTAAATTTTTAAAAGAAGTGCACGACTAAATTAATAACAAACCAAAACAAATCAGTCTTGGATCTCGGAAGTCATAGAAAACTCTCTTTTAGCAAAGGGCTTACTGTTGGTGGCTGTAACTAAGGCAGACAAAGACCTCGCCCCTAAAGCAATCAAGAACCTCATTTCTGACTAGTAACAATTTTAGGCTTATCTCTTACTGGAAGCCACTGAAGCCATACTGTGGCAATTACAAAATAAACATTGTCTTGTATTGCTGATACCTTCTCCTTGGTTGGGTACAGACAAGAATATGGTGGCCAAGCTGTGCACATGAAAATATAGGCACACATCACCAGGGATCAGTTCCCCAACAGTTCGAACAAGGATGAAGCTGGCAGAACTTCTTGCTGTCTCAAGCCCCTGGAATAGTGACTACACTCAGGGCCAAGCTAGGAAGTCCCCAAGATTAGAGGATCAGAGTTGGCTGGGTCTACACGGTCAAGAAAACATCACACATAGCTAGCTTTTCCCTCAAAGGTGTTCTGGTCATTTATCTGCTCACATTGGCCACTGGCAGGGGTAAATTAGTAACACCTGGTACAAATGGCCACAGGGTGTCATTCTTTTCATATCAAGGGACAACAACAACAAAAAATATAAAAAGTGACACAGAACTGCTAAAATAAAATAAAGTTGACATTATGCAACAAATTCTTGCAGCTGAGAAAACAGTGCTGTTTGCCAACCTGGAGCCCCTCAATGTCACTGGCACATGCTGGCATGAAAGCATCACTGTCGTCCTCACAGCAAAGGAAAAAATAGTGCATGTTAGCATTGAATCCCTTCACCCTCTCTGAGACGGCGGTGACTCCACTTGCTGGTCTCGGGTCTAAGACAGGGTTCCTGGCGATCTGCGATTGCTCGGAAACAGCCAAGTGTGTGTGGATACAGTGGAGGGCGCACCATGCAAGTGACAAGTTCTGCAGTTAAACTTTAAAATCTCCTTTGTTCATTAGTGAATTTATATTTCATATATATATATTTGTTGTGATACTATCCACGCAAGATAATACAACACTTTTTTTATATTAGCAAACATTACAAGACTTTAATATTCTTGAATGTTTTTTCTCTTTTATACTTCTAAAGAGATCAAAATAAATTAAACATTTTGTACATAATTACATATCGAGGAAGTTAACTTATTTTTATCTTTTTAGTTTAGTACAAAGATATCTGCAAGATAGTTGCCGTAATACCTTATTTATAATCGCTTCTCCTTCTATGTTAACTTCAAAGGCCATGAACTGGCCTCTGTCTCTTCAGCATGTCTCTGACAAAGCAAGTTGCTAAAATCTAATTAGAAGGTGCTACCTGGAAGGTTCTCGTACCTCAATAAACTCTCCTAGAAGGGTGAGATCTAGGGATGGCTTAAATTAGTAACAGATCCATGTCAGTAAGATTCCATGACACATTAAAACAGAAAAAAACCAATTCTTTGTCACACTACATAAATTGTTTAAAAGAACCCATTTGAAGGGTAGAATATTTTTTTAATCACTATTTCGGCTTAACAAAATACCACATTTACGAAGAGAGCACTTCTTATCCAATAATTAAAAAAAAAAAAAAAGAAAAAAAGAAGGAAAGAAAGTTCTTAAAATGATCTTTTCCAGCAAACTGAAGGCAGTGATCCAAAGTCCTTCTGAGCAAAATCCAGCATAAATTCACATTTCATCTCCATGCCAGGGTGATTGCTCCTAGAAGTACTATCCCAAACCCCACCGCATCAGGCTCCTCCTTTGAGTGTGGCCCGAGTGTCTACATGTCTCTGTGGACACTGAGAAGAAGAAAAAAATAAAGAAAAATGGTTACGTCCGTAGAAAAGTCTGTGGAAGCCAAAGTGACGAGACTACATGTTATAGGCCACGTAGATGGGGTCCAGCTGGTCTGCCAAGAACCCGTCTCGCAGGTGCATCCGCTGTTTCTCTCCACGGGAGTTGATGGGAATGACACCGATGTCCACCACGACCACCACTCCTACAATCAGGTAATGCTCTTCCAGGACCACATTGGTTACCAAGGGAACCAAGTCCAAGGCTTCCTGCTCTGACCCATCAAGTTCAACCACAACCACTAACAGGTTTGTCCAGGTAAAGACAGCACTAGAAGACAGAGAAGAAAACCACCATTACTGGGGGAGTCTTTTATATAATGATAATGCTTCCTTTCTATTCAGATCTGCTGGGAGATCCCACCCATCCCTCTGGGCTAGGTCAGCATACAGCCTTCCAGGCAACGACATACCTTTCCAGATTTTCTCCTGGCCTTCTTTCATGGTGGCTCCTGTCTGGTATATATGGTGTTTTCTGGATTCTGCTTCCATGGCACAGGGTTCATTTCTGCCGCTCCCCCACCCTGGATGGGGGAGGTGTCTGGATTCTAGTTCTGCTACTTTATAGCTGCCTGGGATAGGTTCCCCCCCATTTTCACCAGCCCTCTAAAGCTGCTTATTTATCACCAGCTCTTTCAGGCTCCCAGCTCTGCTGCTGCAAGAGTTTGAGTGGGAGCAGGAAGCACTCTCAACCCATCCCTCCCACTTTCTGGTCCTTGGGCTCAAGCTCAATATGGAACTTGGCCAATACGTGTGGGCAGGGTGATACTAGCAGAGGCTATAGACATGCTGGAATATTCTGGGTTGTTCTGATATGAGACACTGTAATTGCCTGACTAGAGATGCGCCTGAGCTAGCCCCAAAGGATAAGACACATGGAGGGCAGAGCCATTGAGTCTACCTCCAGTCAAACAGCATGACAAAGCAACATGTGAGCATGATTAGCAGTTCTGTCTCCCAGTACTGAGTTTGGAGACAACAGTAGAACAGCAGCAACTAATTCTTTCAGTGGGCGTTCATTTGGTGGAAAGCCTCCTGAGTACTTACTTTGTCTAATTGCTGGAAACATAAACCCAGTGCTTTACCATTGTAAACTCTAAAACCTTGTGACACTGGCTTTTAGGGCTGATTAAAATCCTGGTTTTCACAAGTTCTGG
Source organism: Mastomys coucha (assembly GCF_008632895.1). Lineage (NCBI taxonomy): Eukaryota > Metazoa > Chordata > Mammalia > Rodentia > Muridae > Mastomys > Mastomys coucha. The sequence goes on along the minus strand of NW_022196913.1, from coordinate 14,659,381 downwards.
CACACAGATCTGCTTGGAGGTAGGAACCAGAGGGCTGAAGGGTAGAAGGAACTATATGCATAAACCAGAAAGTTCCTGGTAGGAAGGGGGCACATGAAGAAGGGCATCACATTCAGAACCAGTCACATCAGCTCTCCCCTGCCTGTCTAACAATTTCTATCCTAGCTTGGGATGGGATGTACTTAGACACACTATTTTTCCTACAAGCATGAGACTAAGTGTACTAGAAAATAATGCAAATTCTATTCAGTATCATTAACACACATGTATTATGCTGAAAGGGAGAATTACAGAGAGCATTAAGCAGGGTGTTGCCTGTGACTCCTGCACCCCTCAGAGAAGTTTTTAAAGTGATTTCCAAGATGTGTTAAAATTTCATTTCCTTGAAGCCCTGTGACACTGAAATATTCGTTCAAATGGACTCTATGATACATTGCTGTATCTGTGATATCAGTGATCAAATACATCTCCCAGATAATCTGGGCCAAATGGTATTATAGCATCTGAAGTATATGCCACTGTTCTGAAGTACTAGGTCCAACTCAGCCACCCACAGTGTGTGGAATGTCCAGGGTTTACCAGGAAGAGTGGAATAGGGACTGGCGACCTTTTATCATCACAGCTTTCTAAGGGGGCTGTATCAACACAGCAAGTCCCCTGATGAGAAATGAATTTGGTTGGTGTAGTGGCTTGAATAAAAATGGCTCCCACAGACCTATAGGGAATGGCACTAAGAGATTTGGCCTTGTTGGAGGAAGTTTGCCACTGGAGGGTGGGCTTAGAGGTCTCAAAAATCAAGCCAGACCTAATTGTTCATTGTTTCTTCCTGTTGCCTATGGATCCAGATGTTGTCCTTTATAAGTGTTGCTGTGGTCATGGTGTCTTTTCACAGCAATAAAACCCTAACTAAGGCTTGCATTTGGCAGTGTGGAGATAGTTTTGTCTTTGACATGGGCTTTCTCAGTGGCAGGCAACCTAGAGAACATGTGGGTTGGTGAGGAGGAGACGAAGGGAGAAGACTCTTAAGAGGTCTTCTCCTACTTAAGAGCAGGAGAGGAGAGGAAGTCTGTGACCGAACAGTTCCCAGAAGTCCTGAGTCTATCAGAATCAAATCCCCTGATTCATCAATTCCTCCCCTCCTGGGCTTCTACAAAACAAATGAACTAGAGGCCCTGTCTGACCACATCAGGCTCAGACTCAACTCAGGAGCCACATAGTAGATAATCCTAGTAATGCTTAGGATGCAAGCCCAGAGAGAGGCCCCTCGGCATTCATCTCAAGGGAGATGATAAAGGCAAAAAAACTGAGGCTGCTGATGAAACTTAGAGCCACATAGTTACAAAATGAGGTCAGCCCTGGCCCCATGTCAAATATCAAGAGTTTATTTATTTATTTTTTGCTGTCTTTCATACTTTTGCCATCCATCCATAGTCAACTTTGACAACTGGAGCTTTTGTCCTAGTGATGCTTAGGGTAAAAACGCAGAGGGAGTTTTAGGGTGCTAAGCATAGAACTCAAGGGCTTGGGCATGACAAGCACTCTGGCACAAGCCCTGGAGGCCTGTGTTGATAAGGACCTAGAACAATGTGATGACAGAACATGTACATGCAAACAGGATCTCAGGCACTTTGCTGAGAATTTAACAATCAGATTCAGGACTATTACAAAACATCTGTCTAGCGTATAGGAGACACCAGTTCTAAAGCTCAGCACCAGAAAATAAATAAATAAATAAACAAGTACATAAATCTACTTGTACCATTTAGGTTCAATAGGTGGCAGCAAGTCCGAGCCTGTGTTTGGAAACTCTTTAGAAGAATCAACAATCAGAACTAAGGTCTGAAAACTACTCAAAGCTATTCCTGCATGTGCTGCCCTAGTTGTGGCCGGAGACTGAGATTGGTCACATCAGGCTTCTCTGCCAGGATGGTGTTTAGTGCCGTTATTGAGTAAACACTGTGTCTATCATCAAGTGAGTGAACAAACCTACACTGTTTTCATGGAGTCACTTTTCATTCTGAAACACAGCATAAAGGTACTAAGCACGTGTGTGGCTGCTGTGAGCAGAGACTGATGACTTGCTCTAGCCGCCCTCCTTTTCCCAAACACGGAGAGCAGAAGTGAGCTCATGGGTGGAGACCTGCTTGTCAATGGCACTTACAAATGCATTGAATGGGCTCAGGCAGAAGAAGAGATTCTCACCTCTAGGAAGGATAAGAACTAACATCCCCACTCTTGGGCCACTGTGTACAGGGCCTTGTGGCTTAGGCTTTGGTTTAATTGAAGCATTTCTTACCTGACACTCCTATCTAGTAAGCCCAACCAAAACAATGCTTCTCCATGTTTACTTTTCCACAGAAGTATAAGGCCTCTTACTACCAAGTATCGGTGGAAGGCATGTGTGTTTTGTTTGTAAATAAACCTCACACCTATATAATTGCAGAAAAATAACAACTTGTCTTCCTGGAAACACTATTCAGGCAAAAAATCTCTGGCTTCCAGTCACCTGAGTTGTCCTAACAGAATAGTTCTTTCTTGTATTGCTCTGAGCACTGAGGAAGGCTTACCTTGAAGAGACACTCCACCCAGTCAAGTGCCTTGTCTTAGGGAAATTCCCCCACATCCTGTGATCAATAACTAGTCTCCTGACACCAGAACAGACAATGCCTTCCCATCCTCTTACCATTCTGTGACACTTTTGTGTGCTCTGATGACTGAAGTCTCTATGTCTATTGGGTGGTACCTCATGCCCCGCAGCTCCATGGCTTCATCCAGTGCACCCACTACGTAGAGGGCATCATGGCGTTCTGTTGGAGAAGAAACCAAGAACCAGTCAAGACTTTTGGTTTATTCTCTTTTCTGCAGAGTGACATAAACAAAGAAAGGAGATCCAGACCTAGGGATGGTTGGCTTCTTCCTCCTGGCGAGCTTCAGCTGCCTCAGGCTCAGACATTCCTTTATCCTCCAGAGGCAGGATGTCTAATCACCAGGCTCTCCTTTTTATGTTTTATTTTTTGTTTTTTTTTTTCTTCTTAGACATGCGCTTGTGTGTGTGCATGTGTGTGTGTGAGTGTGCACTTGCATACATGTGCATGCATGTGAAAGCCACAGGTTAATGTCAGGCGTTTTCCTCTATCACTCTGCACATCGTTTTATGAGACATGATCCTCCCACTGAATGTGGAGCTCAGAATGTCAGTAATTCATCTAGGCTGGCTAGCAAGCCTCAGGGATCCTTCTCAGCATCCTAGTTACTAGTGATAAGGCCATAGTGGGCTTTTCTTAGATATTCTATATGAATGTACATTAATTATATAAAATAATAAGCTGTATTATGATGCTTTCACATAGGTATACAACATGCCTCTCCATCACCCTGCTAAGCCTTCTCACTTTTTATCCTAGCCTGCCTAATTTCTGACTTTGTCCACTGGGAATAAGCCAATCTTCTTTTGGACCAGCTTCTACCATCAGACATAAGATCACATCTCCATCACTGATCAAAGGACTTATCAATGACTAATGGAGCTAACACCAGTCAGCACTTAAAAGCCTGAGCTTCGTTGAGTTGAACTCATTCAGAAGTCCCTCAACTGTTCTCCATTTCCTACCCTGAGGCAGGGTCTCTTACGTAAACACAAAGTTGCCATATGGACTAGTTTAGCTAGCTCCAAAGATTCCTAGTCTGACTCCTGTGAGCTGGGATTTCAGGAAGGCTACCATGCCTACCTAACACTTATGTTGTTTCTGGAGGTCAATCTCTGTTTTCATCTGCTGCGTCATTTCCCCAGGCCCTGCAAGACTTTCTTTTATCCTGCAAGAAAACCTTATAATAATGAAAATGTGGTCAGCCCTATCTTTGTTTAAAAATAAGAATTCTATCCTTAATTTTAACTGGGTAATAAGTATGTCAGGGAAAATTTGGAATAAACAAATACCATGAAGTAAAAAACACATGAACCTTTTCTAATCGAAGCAGACAAGCAAGATGGAGACCTCTGCTTACTTCTCCTTACAATAGAGCTTTGTTCTCTTACACTGAGTGTGGGTTCATGCAATCATTTGGGGACCAACGAGGTGAACACAGCAACCACACTCAGCTGCTTTGTTCCCTAGGGCTTAGCTGGGCAGGACTCTGCAGGTTTTCCTTGGGGGTTGTAAACTGATATCCTTTTTTACAACTTTGAACTTTACATCCTTGTTTAAATGAGCCTGTGACTACTCAGGAACTGCCCCACTAGCATGCTCTATCTCCTAAATGCAGGACTCAGAGTAGCAGGTGCATTAGGTGACTTAGGAAGCCTTCTCATCAAAGTCTAGAATCTCATCTGTCCAGGATTTTGGTCTCCCCATGACTCTAGAAGTATATGGTAAAACAGAGAGGCGAGGTAAGACTATGAAACATCAGTTGTGGGTGCACCTGCTCATGTGTAAACATAGGAAATCTTCCCTCAGTTGGTCTCCCCTTTACTTTGTGAAACAGGCTCTCTCACTGAACCTCAAGCTCACCAATTTGATTAGGTTGGCTGGCCTGTGAGCTCTAGGAATCCACCTATTTTGCCTTCCTCGCCCTGGGAATATAGGGGTGTGTGTAGTTGTACCTGGTATTTTACTTGAGTGCTGGAGATCTGAACTCAGGTCTTCCTTCTTGCATAGTAAATAACTATCTCCCCAGTTACCTGAATACATATTGAAAATTTATATTTTTGTGACATGTGACAAAAAAATGCCTGAAGAGGCATGCACTCTGCCACAGAGCCACCCCCAAGGCTTGTGAGTATGCTTTGGTATCTTGGCTTCATGAAACACCCCATGTGATTCTCTATATGGAGCCACAGGAAGGTAGCAACAGAGTATATTACTGCTAGACACGGGGCTGTGTCCTAGGCAGTGGGAGCAGGAAGGCTCAGCTGTTGGCCATTAGGGCCCAGAGACTCAGACTACTCCCTTCCACATGTCACAGGAGTGGTGCTGGTAGCCAAGCATGCAACCCTGGAACTTAGGAGGACACTAAGCACGCTTCACCGTAGGGAGTGCTGGGCTCGTGTTTAGCCTTACCCGAGCTCCTGGTTCTCAGAAAGGCAAAGGAGGGCACAGTTCTGTCTACTGCATTTATATCTTACACGCCTGTGTGTACATGGTCCTGTGTATTTGGTTGTATAAGTGTATGCACATTTATATATATGTGTGGAAGTCAGAAATCAGTGTCAGATATTTTCCTTGGTTGTTAGTCATCTTGTTTGCTGAGAAAGGGCCTCTCACTGAACTTAGAAACAATCTGTCTAGGTTGGTTGTCCAGATGGATCAGGGAGCTAACTTCTAGTGCTAAGATCTTAAGAAGCACATAGTGAGCTCTGGGGATTAAACTCAGGTCTTATGTTTACATGGTAAATACTTTACCCAGTCCCTACTTGTCTCTCTTTCAAGGTCACGCACTTTCAGATGAGTAAGGGCAAGCAGAGGTCCTGGCGAGGACCTCAAAGCCGTTTTCAGTGTTGGTCAAATTCAACTTCTGTCCAAGGGGTAGCATCTCCAGCCTGGACTCACCTCCATTTGCATCTGTGAGCTCAGTTCTCCGCAGGAAGCCCAGGTAGCCTGTTCGGGCCCAGATGGTCTGTGTGTCTCCAAAACTTAACCGGGAGTTGAAATGATCAGACTGAAGAGATTCATCTCCATAAATGGTAAAATAGCCACTGGCATTGTGGGCACTGTGGACCCAGATCTATGGACAGAATGAAACACCATTGGACATGAGCTACTTTGTTCACTCAGCCTTTTCTAGGGAAACAGAAGCTAACTCTCTACTACACAGCATCTTGTTTTCCACAATGGCTTAAGGCTTCCTTGGTTCAGTCCGAATAGAAGACAATGGTGGTTTTGACCAGGTGTCTAGGTTGGTGGGGGTATTGATAGGGAGTACAGACACAAAGTTCTCTATAATAAAAGTACTATGTAAAAATAAGCTACAGGGTTTCTTCTGGTCTCTCTGGGCTGGTGTTCTGAGCAGACCTTGGGCACAAGCTCTGAAGGCAGTCCCACAACACCCAGAGGAAGCTCTACTGCAAGGCACTCTGACATGCCCAGGATCATAGGTAGGAGGACACATCTGTCCCAACACAAGGAGTAACTGGGACCAGTGGGACCAGGCACACAGGAACTCTGCCAGCCCAGTGGCTCTGGTTCCTTCTGGTCTCTCTGGACTGGGGTCCTGAGCAGACCTTGGGCACAAGTTCCACAGGCAGTCCCACAACACCCAGAGGAAGCTCCACTCCCAGGTGCTCTAACAAACCCAGGACCACAGGATCCCAGAACCACAGGATCACAGAGACAGCTTGACTCTGAGGAGTTCTGATAAAACCAGGATTACAGGAAGGACAAGCTCCAGTCAGATTTAGCAAGAGCAGGTAGCACTAGAGATAACCAGATGGCGGGAAGGGGGGCGGGGGGCAAGCGTAAGAAAATAAACAACACAAACCAAGGTTACTTGGCATCATCAGAACCCAATTCTCCCACAATAGCAAATCCTGGACACATAATTACACTGGAAAAGCAAGATTCAGATGTAAAAATCACTTCTCATGGTGATGATACAGGACTTTAAGAAAGACATAAATAGCATCCTCAAAGAAATAC
>NW_022196913.1:14582068-14651095 GCF_008632895.1 Mastomys coucha | reverse complement strand
CTCTGTGGGCTGAGAATGAAGTCACTCACTCAAGTCAAATAGCTTTGACCATAGTAGGAAGTCTGTATACTAAAACCATGCTTACAATTCATCTCTTGGTGCAGCAGAACTGTCAACTCTCAGCTTAGCTATGATGGAGGTAAAATCCTTTGGTGATGTGTCATTGAAGTACAGCCTTATTACAATGAAATCCAAAGTGTAAAAATTGTTCTTATTTTGGGCTTGTACCACAGTAAGAGTCAAGATTTTAAACTCTACTAAATACAAAACAAACAAACAAAAAGACTTTATATATTTATGTTCATTTAAGAAAATACTAGTAGTGATGTATTATTTTGAAATATACAGTTAATATGTTTGGAGTTATTTAAAGTTTATATTGAGAAAAATGTATTTTCACTATTGCTGTAGGAAAGCATCTAATAAGACTGTTCAATTCATTGTTGTTTTATATCAAACAACTTTTATAATACTTATTTCTATTGTTATAATATTTTATAAATTTTAAGGAATGTGACAAAAACGATATTGTAGGTATTGATGGGGGGTCTCTGGGAGGAGTTGGGGTACAAAAGGGAAACAAGAATGTGATTTAATTCTATTTACTTAAAATATGTTTTTAAATGTTAACAAATTCAGATAAATTGAAATCATGTAACTTTTCTCATAATGCAATAAAAATTAAAAAAAAAAAAAAGCTACAGCCACACAACCAAATAAACCATTCACAATCTGAAATTTTCATTAAGGCAGATTACAAGAAGATTTTAAAAGCAAACAAAGTTGCATGAATTTTCCTATAGTTTTTCAAATGTGATGGTCATGTCTAAGAGCAACTAGGAAAATGCTCAAAGCCTTAAGACTGTGACTTTCCCTTTCACTTGGCTAGTATACCTTCTGAAGCAAATAACACAAAGTACAGTGAAGGGGCAAAGTCAGAAAGGACAGAGGTGAATGTGGGGTCTGCAGAACAGTTAGATAGAGACTGGCATGGGTGCGAAACAATAGCTGTGGATGGTGTGGAACCACATGAAAGGCCCAGGTAAATATGGAGCCAACACAATTCCACAGACATCTGTACAATGCATGTAGCGATGATACACAGGACCAGAACCCTGAGGAAGACTTTCAGGTTATACTGTTTGCAGCACGGGCATTCTGAAATTGGATATTTTGTTATTTTTACTAACATTGAAGTAGCTGAGTACCTTGAAGTGAAAACTTCATCTGCACTGTTTACCACTGTATCCAAGACCCCAGATTAGTACCTGGATCCTAGCAGACATTTACTAAGCACCTGCTGAAGTCATTAAAAAGTAACACATAGGTAGTAGGACAATGTCACATAAGGTGACAACTGTTTTCTGTTCTCCAATATGCAATATTTCCTTGCTAGGACAATTGTGACAGATTATATTGACTGTCAACTTGACCTGATCTAGAATTACTTTGGAGAGAAGTCTCTGGGCACATCTGTGAAGGATTTTCTTGATTAGGTTAACTGAGGTGGGAAGAACCACCTGAACATGGGTAGTTCCACTCTTTAGGCTTCATTCTAGACTACAGAAAGAGAGGGCTATCTGAACACCATAATTCCCACTACACCTATGACTATAGATACATTGGGACAGAACTGAAATTTTCTCACCATACACAGAAAAGGTAATTTTATGAAGTGATAGGTGTATTGATTACCTTGAATGTAAGTCATTTTACAATGTTTAAAACTATTACATGTAAAACTAATACATCAAAAATATTATGTACACACCTTGACTTATATACTTTATTTGCTATTTATGGTTTAATCAAGTTGGAGTAAAACTATATATATATATATATACACACACATATATATGCATATATAATATATACACATATATAATATTATATATAATATTAGGAAGTCGACTATATATACACACATATATAATATTATATATAATGTTAGGAAGTTGACTATATATACACACATATATAATAATAATTATGTCCATTCCTGGTTGCCCCAAGAAAGGAAAGAACTCTGAATATAAGTTGCACTTGTTTAACCTAAATCATATTTTATAGAATGACAAGATGTAAACAAGGGTTACAAAGTAGTCAGACAAGAAAGGAATATGGAGAGTAAGTAGAATCGGTTAGGACTTAGTCATGTGTCTATCCACATGCTCTGTGGGAAGTGCTCCTAGTTAGCTGATACTGTTCTGCTGCTGGTGCCATAGGGTAGAGGATGCAGAGATGACCACATACAGGGATCTTAAGCTGGGCAGCCAAGGCATAGGCAGAATAACTGGAAGGAGAGGTTAGACTTGGGCTGTGTCATTTGCTCATGCCCTCTACCTTTTCAGAGAAATCAGTGGAGAGAATAAGAGAAAGGACAAGGTGTGACACTTGACCTCACCAAATGGGTGGCATCAGCACTGCTGATGTCAGTTCTGAAAATCTTAGGCTTGGAAGCATGATGAGCTATTTTCCTCTAGTCATACCTTGCCAATAGCATGAGGGGACCAAATGGCAGGGTGTGGATGTCATCACAAGTGACATAAAGCACCACTCTTCTCTCTGATCTATAACACACATCTAATCACCACTTTTATAATCTTGGGCTTTTGAGTTTCATGGCCATTGTAATAGGTGAAGCTCTGGTCATTTTGTAGGTTTCAATAATTTCCTGATGAAGGAGTTCTTAGAAACAGAGAAGGCTCATGAGAACATTCTCTAGAGTCAATCTGCAGAGATCAGACTTGCTGTGCTTTTGGAATTATCAGACACTGTGTCTCCTGTGTCCTTCGGGGTATGCCACTCTATAATACTGAGCCTTCTGGTGATGATTGAATCTGGAAAGCACAACTCTAGCTCCTCCCTGGACACCATGACTTGCCTCATGTGAGCAGCATGAGCTGTGGATGCTAGCAGGTGCCAAAGCAAAAACAGGCTCAGAGGACAGATCTTCCAGAAGGCTCTGTGTGACTCACCTCTCCAAGGTGGGAGTCTCCCAGTGGGCCTTTCGTTTCTGGATTGGCAATAATGATCCGGACCCCAGGAAGTATCTGTTTGAGAAAAAAGAGGAGACAATTTCTAATTGTGGCTAAAAAGGCAGGTAGGCATCAAACACTCTCCCTTGGCAATCTTACCCAAACGCCAACTGGCCATTTCATTTCTAAAGACCATTTGGAAAGCATCATGGCATAAAGTTAAGTGTGTGCCAACACCAAAGAGTGTTCTTGCTACCAACGCTCTACAAGTCTATAGTCTGGGGCACAGGGACTTTAAAACACAGACATCTGATCATTATTCATATCTCAAAACTGATAAATGCCCATATCTGACCATTTAAGAGGGAATTCTGAAACAAAACCCATGTTAAATGATCTAACATTTCACCCAGTCTGATGTGTAAAATAGGAATTTGCCCACACTGATTTAACAGCATGGAATATAGAAACTAAGGAAGAAGGCAGGGCCAGAATCAGCCTGAACTGCGGAAACTGCAGAGGGAGTTTGCAGGGATGTGTGTGGACTAAATGGAACCAATCTCCAAATGATACTTGGTAAAGTCAACAGAGGATGTTTTTGTGGTTGGTAGAAGTAAAAGTGGATGGGTTCTGATAGGAACACCTGTCCTGCTATTTTTTCCTCTCTACTATATTTGCATGTTAACCTCCTATAGGACCTATCCCTATGGGTGAACCATTTATATATAGACACTAATATTAAGTCCTTCCTCCCAATGTACATTCAACTTAGCAATAGTTTACTGTATCACATTGCAAAGAGCTCAAAGGTCTACTCTAAAATCTCAAGTTTTCTGACCTGAGGCAGGCCATATTTAACATTCAATAGTCAAGTTGAAGCAAGACATTCTGTGGTAGAAACTCATGTCATCTTGGAGCAGTCAGATTGCACTTGAAGGGTGATGCTCTGGTATCTGTACCTAATAGGCCCTGAAATTGTGTTGGGGTGGTGGTTACCACCTTCCTACCACAAGAACCACTTCATTAAGGAATAGGACTTTTAGTTATGGACATACAGACTTTAAAAGGCCCACAGCAACATATATCCAGGACCTAGAGAGATGACTCAGTGAGTATGAGTAATTTGCCCTACAAGCATGAGTGCATGAGTTCAAATCCCCAGCACCCATACAAAAAGCTATGTATGGTTGTGCATACTTGTGACCCCAGCACTGGGGAAGAGAGACAGGTGGATCCCAACAGCTCTCTGGTTAATCAACCTAGTCAAAAATGTGGTAGGTTCTACTTAAGGGAAGATCATGTCTGAAGGCAATATGCAAAGAATGAGTGACAGAGGAAGGAACCCCAATATCCTGCTCTGTCTGCTGCCTGTGTGTGTGTGTGTGTGTGTGCGTGTGTGTGTGTGTGTGAATATGGGCATGCATACCGCATATACATCCACAAATAAAACAAACGTAAAAATAGAACTATGTCAAATGGAGGATGATTTGTCATTTGGGTCAAAAAAGTTAAAAAAAAAAGCATGTACGTTTAAATACACTTTTTAGTTTTGTTTTTACAGAACAATTCTGTAACAATGTGACAAAAACTAAACTCCTAGATGATCACTGAGAACCATTATCCACACACTTCTTTAGTGTAATATCTTGATTTTTAACTAGATCACTAAGATAACAAGAATCAATAGAATAGTTCACAACCTTTGCTTACTTAGGTATGAACAGGTGACTAAATAGTAGCCAATGATATTTAAGTATAAGAGAGTATGAGAACCTTCTCAAGGTTCTCAAAGTCTTTTCTTCTTCTGAGGGCTGGAACAAGGGACTAATAATTGAACTGGAACAGTCACATTAAAACCTTTGCAACCCCTCAGAACAGAGCCCATAGAGAGATACATAGCATTCAGGCTTCCAGCGGCTGCAACGAAACATAGCTTTTTTTTTTTTTTTTTTAAATTATGTTCAAAACACTATTATTGACTTTCTGTACTCATAGTCCAACCTCCTGAAACAGTATCTTCAAGACAGCTTTTTTTCCCTGGGGGTCTCTGGGAGGACATTTCTTCACACGTTAAAACCTATTCATCCTTACTCACCTTTATGCTGGGATGAGACTTTCACACTTTTAATACTTACTTTTCCAGACTCCATCAGAGGTAAGCTGTGAGGAGATCCCCTTTCTACCAACCGGACTCTGTAGGTAGAAACACACATCACTCAGTGAGCTCTTTGGATCACACTAGTGTCTTTGGCTACATGGCTTGGGCCTGGCAGGCTATTTAAGTTAATTGTTAGTATTATTCTATGGCAAAGGGGGAAGTCCCACAGAAGGCTACTGATAGTAGAGGCAATAATGCCCTGGCAAGAACCGAAGGCAAGAAAACATCAGTAATGGACACAGGGAAAGGATATGGAGCCACATTTGCTCCATCTACAAGACAACTGGAAAGATGACTTTGTACACAAAGTGGACAGATGGGCATTAAATGGCATCCTTAACCATGAGAGGGCCCAGGCATGACCTTTAGGCCTATAGTTGGTATAGTTATGCTTGAGTGTAGACAACATGCTGAGGAAGACAGAATCTCTGGGCTAAGTAGCCACAACTGGCCTGCTAAACTAAGAGTGCCTGAGTTGAAAAACAGTGAAAATCCTCTCTAAAAGGAAAATAGTTAACAGGAAGCTGGTCTGGAGAACTGCCGAGAAGACCGTGGCTGACCATGCCCTGAGCTGACTCACCTTCCTGCCCAGAGGCTTCATCGTTCATGCTTTGTGATCTTCACTGCTCATTTTCCTTCCTGTCAGTTAAACAAGGACTAGATGCTATTCACTTACCTACAAGGCAATTGGTGTGTGTGTGTGTGTGTGTGTGTGTGTGTGTGTGTGTGTGTGTAGGGGTGGGATGGAGGCCAGAGGCCAACACCTTCTACTTTGTATTTTTTAGACAGACAATCCCACTCGCTGGAACTTGCTAAGTAGGTATGGCTAGCTTTCCAGAAAGCTCCAGAGATCTACTGTCTCTGGCTTCTCAGAGCTGATATAAACATGTGTCATCATGCCCAACTTTTTGACAAGTTTTATTCACACAATAGAAAGAGAAAGTGAATGTTGACAAGCACTTGAATAGAAAACACAAAGTTGACATATACCTGGGGGAAAAAGAACTAGAAGCAGGTTTGAGGTTAGGGTAACATCATATTATAAGAGATCTTCCTTTTCTGAGCTTTATCTCCATATTCCTCTAAGGCACAGAACACATAAGTCTCCAATCCTAAACACCTGATAAAGACTTTTCAAGGGCCATGGGTGGGGGAAAAATCAGATAGAGGGGGCATTGGGGCACACATCAAAGGGCTAATTTTCACACAACTACAAACAAGGTGATCTGACATTGTCAAGATTAGTATTCTACGCAGTGGCTCTGAACTGAGTTAAGACCTAGGGAAGGCATGAGCTTTGTACCAACACCCTTACCCTGAGAACATTTACTGCCAGGCTACTATGCAAAGTTAATAAACTAAGAATATCATGTGTTCATCCAGGGCCTTTATTGCAGTCTGAGTTACAGAGGTTGGTAGCTGTTACTAATACCTATTCCTTTAGAACTTATTTATAAGGTTAAATCCTTGATATATGACCAAGGAGAGGTGAGCTAGCTCCAGAATGGGAAAGAACTCCACATTCAGAACTTGGCTCCACATTCAGAACAGGAGCTCAATCTCATCACCGGCACTGCATGGCCTCACCAGTAGCAGCCTCCTCCTGACATACATGGTTAGTTAATGGGATATTTGAAGAGGGTGAGAAATGTGAACCATATTATCTTTCATGAGCCACTAAGAAAAAGACTTTGGAAGCAAGCTCACCCTAGGAATGGAAAATAAAAATTTGTATCAAATAACCCATGGAAGAGATTCTACAAAGGGCAAATGTCCTTCAGTTTTCTCCATGGAAGACAGTTAACTGATTTTCAAGGATACTTCAGAATATAGTTTCAAATGCTGGTTAATCAGAAAAATGATATTATATTATGATCCTGTGATCACATTCTAACATAATGTTTAGTGAGTTAAAGACTCCCCATCTCTGAAGAGACCCAAAGCTGAGATATAGGAAGAGAAAAAAGCTAATAATAAAGATTAAAAATTTCATTTAATCTCAAGGCACCTGTCAGTCACTTCAGTTAGAGGAACAATAAGACCCCAGGGAGCAGGTCAAGAATGGTACAAAATACAGAGCAGTGTGACAGCCCATGTACAATTGTTAGGACAGTCATCTGCCAGAGGTGAGTGTCTAGTAAAAATGAATATGCTGTACCCATGGCCCAGCTCCTATCTGTGAGAGCCACGGGCCAAAGAAAGTTGACTACAAGATTAATGCATTGTGGTCAAGACAGCAGATCCCAACTCTTCCCAGAAAATCCTGGAATGTACTTTGGAAAGTATGCAGGAACACTGGCACGTAAACCCCAGAATCACAGATTCATGTTAGCATGTGCACACACATATACAGAACACACCTGTGTGTATGCAACACACACAATACTCCTAACACACACACAAGTAGACACACATCCTTACACATACGAAGTCCTCATTTGCTTGTAGCACCTTTTTACAATCATGGGCATATATATGTAGCTTATAGATAACATACTACCCAGATGCTCTTACATTTTCAACACACAATACCCTCTAGCAAACATAAGCATATGTGCATGTGTTCAACACACCTACATCACACCACACACATGTACATGCAGAACTCATGCCACTCACATAATGCACACCAGGTCCCAAGCTAGCAGAAAGTCCCTGGGCAAATAAATGTCTTTGATTTTATCCTTCCTTCTTCTATCCCACTGTTGACCAACATAACCCTACTGAGATGCCTTTTCTCTGTCCACTGCTCTTGGGAATCTTGATATCCAGCTATTCACTAAATTGCAATTAATCTAAAATCCACGCTTTTCTGTCATTCCTTCCTGTCTGCCTTCCTCCCAGGGTAGTTTTCCTGGAGCCCAGGCTAACATCAAACTTGTTATGTACCTGATTTTCTGGTCTCCCTACATCTGCCTCCCCAGTTCTGGCATCCCTGGTGTGTGCCACTACCTCCAGTTTATACAGTGCTAGGGATGAAACACAGGATTTCTTACCTGTTAAGCTAAGTAAATGCTCTAACTGACCTATATCCACAGCCCTAGAATTCATACTGCTCTAGCCACACCCTTTAATCATGACTTCAGCTTACACTCCATGATGGAGGCAAACAAATCTTCACACTAATACTGGGTTAAGATCTGGCAATCCACTAAAATTGTATCTTGAAATGTCTAAGAGATGTTTTTGTTTTCTACCTAAAGATGAAACAATTCAAGTGCTTAAGAAAAGATCAAACTGAAGACTTAAGAAGAGATCAAGTAACTGTAAGTTCATTTTCAATAAATACACAGTAAATAATACCTTTAAAAATTAATAACAATTCTCAAATAGCCCCCGAACATTTTCTCTTGTATATGTGGGAACTTGTATATTCCGGAAACTGAAGGAATATGTATCCTCATTATGTGAGGCAGAAATGTTCTTCATGGCAACCTGGCTACAAACAGATTACCAAATCCCTAACATTGGGGCTACAAGAATAGAATAGGTATTACAGACAAAGGCATAACACCAAGCATAAGTGGTTAATGCATCTATTTGATTCCTTGCTTCTAAAGGGTGGGCCTTCTGAGACCTTGATCTCAACCTCTGAGCTAGCTCATACCTATCTGACCTCTTTCCTTCTTTCTCTCACAGTGCATACACAGAATACTGATAAACTAAGCTTCCCTAAGTTAACTAAGTGAAAACTGGGCAGGTATCTTGACACTCCCAAGTGAATGTCCCAGTAAATCAATTGGTAAAGTAATTAATCCTTATGACAGATCCTCACATAGGTGTAATGAGAAAACTACTACCCTACTTTCATAGGAACACCAGAAGAATGAGAGGATCATCGTTGTGAGAACCCTCCTGTCTCACTGCCTTTCAGCTGTTGGCCCTGCATCTTCTCTGAGGGAAGCACATTAGGGTGCTGTGGACTGATATACTTAGGCCTCTGTAGGGAAAACTTAGACTCCTAGAAATCTCCACCCTCTCTCGGCACAGCAAGGGTCCCAGGAAGTTTCAAGGTACTCCAAGAGCCTCAGAGTTCTTTTTCCTTCAGCTATTACAGATACCTGCAAAGACTCATTTTATTGTGCCATGATAAGCATAGGGAAATTGAAACCCCAGAGCTAACACCTTGTTCCAGGGTCATAAGCAGGGAAATCTTGACTCAGACCTGTCTGAACCTGGAACCTTTATGTCACAGGATCTGCAATACAAGGTATATTTTACGTTTGTCAATCAAGGTCAAAAGTAATGCTGAAGATGTAAAACCTGGGTATTATTTTCTTCTGGGAAGAAGTGGCTTCAGTGTGGAGGATGCAGTGTTTGAGTTGAGAATGACAGACTTGGCTTCTCAAAAGGTGATGAGGGAAAACCCATTGGAAAACACCTACCATAGGAGGATCCAGAGGATGCAGATGGGGTTGTCAGTGTGTCTAGATGTCAGGAAGGTGACCTCCACTGACAAGTGAATGAAGGATGAAGACGATACTAAGATTCTATGCAGCAGGCCAAGGAAAAGGGGCCTAGGCAGATGAAGTGAGGTATGTAGGACAGATTTCTAGAGAAGGCCAAACAAGTAGGAACATTGTAAATACCTGTCATCTTGAAAAATAAAGTGGAGGAGGGTCTGAATCAGCTTGAGTGTCTCAAGCACTCACCCATATCCTGCAGTGGAAATTTAAAGAGAGTGAGTTGCAGAGTCATGGAGTCAAAGAAGTATCTTTCAGCCCCACACTGTGGGAAAGAGCTGCTGGGGTAGAGAAAGAGAAGCAGACTCGACCAGACAGAGCAGATTGAAAAGGCCCCAAGCAGACCTGGGTGAAGGAGGTGGAGGGGTAAGTTCCCAGGAGATACTCTAGTGGCTCAGAAATAATCCTCAGTTTTTCTCTACTATAGAAGAGAACTGAGCAAGTTATTTCAGGGAAACAGCACTGCATAATATCCATGTTCTAAGATGGTACTTGGGCCAGTCTACCATGCTGATGGGAGGCCTGGTGACTGCTCGGACATAGCCCCTTACTTTAAGATAGTCCATGCAGGAGGAGCTGTGGCCTAGCAGTCCATCAAGGGCAAGATTGTTCATGATCATTACAATTGATGACATGTATCCAATGACACATGACCCTGGAGCAATTTCTAGTATACAACTCACTGTCATGTCTTTTTCCAATTATTTTAATGTGCAAAGCAGCCTAGGCTGGGAAGACTATTACTACTGACTTGAAATTAGGAGAAAGGCATCTTTCGGGGCCTTAGTTAAGATCACAGAATTGATTGACTGCAAAGGACTCATCTTTGACACAGGCCTCCTGCTCTTCCCAGCAGTACAGGACTGATGTGATGGTCAATACAGGTCACACACCACTATACACCATGCAGACCCTCACTTCATAGCAGTTCCCCCACACCCTGCTCTTGCAATATGAAGATTTGTCACAATGAAGACAAATGATGGCTAAAAGATTAACAGATGAAGATAGTTCTTCAGACTGTTTTTTTCTCAGAAGAAAAATCCCAAATCCAATTTTAGGCCATTGCCCAAATACTCATAACACAGGAGAATATCCAACCTCAGTGCACTGAAGTCTTCTCTCCCTGGATTTGGAAGGATAGACTGAGGGCAGAATTGCTGAAGGGCCACTAGCATGGGCACTCTTTCAGTACGATATACAAACAAGACATTATTTTTCAGTAAGGTTTACAGTCAAGTGGATTTGAATTCAGATGCAGAGCTCCCACTTAGAGACCCTCACACTTCTGACCTGGGACAACTATTTCATCATTCTAATGCTGGTTCTGAGACTAGACAGTGGTCCAGATTCAACCCTGCACATCCAGAACCCGATTCTGTGGAGGACAGTGGTGAGAGGAAAGTCATGTTCATTGGTTCCTAGTCACCATGTAAGGGCCTTTACTGACACAGCCTCTAACGTCTGTGATCAGGTGAGAGTCTAACGCAGGATCATGCAGGCCAGGCCAGCAATCTATAAGAGTGCTGCTGGCTTTTGATTTGTGCTGCTAATATCACAGTGCCCATTCCATGAACTACAGGGCATGAACAATGTCCCTCTCTCTACAAACTACTTAGCAGCATATCACTTTTGATGACAAATTGTACCAATCAGAGAAGGCTCCAGATATGGACCAATATTGGGTAAGGGTATACACAGCCTTATGGAAGTAGGGAGTGATGACTACTCTGATCTCCTGGAGGTGTCATGTTCCACCTAGTCACCAAAGTTGGATGCCTTGTCAGTCTGTACAGGGAATGGTTCCTGTCTCTGACGAGTCTCAGCTATCTCTTTGGTGAGGCAGGGCACACACTGCTTCCCTGGTCCTCAGCCCCTAACCACACAACCACTCTTTGACTGTTTTTCCATTTATTATAATGTTGATAAGTGAGCAAACGTCTAAAAGATACAGGGTAAACAGCACACTACCTGACGTACAGCAAAACCTTCATGTAAAACCTAACCACCTATGAAATACATCAACCTGTGCTCTGTCTGTACAGAACACAACAACGTTGGGGCACCTCCATGGCCACTGAGCAGAACACAAACCATCTCAATGGGGAGGACTGATGTAAAATAACAACATTTTTTTCTTCACTCTTGGACATCTCAATAGATTCTTCTAGTTGAGGCAGGGCATTCTCCAAAAGGACTTATCTTGTATGGCTCATGTTTTGCCTTCCTGAGATATAATATAAAAACCCAAATGGGCACACACCAATAATCCCATTTAAAAGTCTGTTCAGTAACTTTGCAGAAAAGGTGAGTTCACTTCAACTTTAACTGTTTCATAAAACACCAACATATGGTGTAAAAATTGTATACATCCCTCATGAAGAAATGTAGCTGGAATGTTGACATATGGTGACATGAAAAATGAGACCTGAGATGGGCACGACTTAAAAGCCATGTGGCACCTCTAGTCACACCATAAATCTTGTACAACCAAGTTTTTATCTGTAAAGTTTTAGTCAACTTTCCCAGGCCTACACTTTCTCCATATAATGATAATTTAAACAAGTAATCATGGCTACTTTCATCTTGCTTAACTTGGAAACATACTTGCTGGGTCACCAACAATGGAGAAAGGGAGGAAAGAAGAGAGGAGAAAACCCATACCTGTCATGTCTCAGGGCTCTCATGTCAACATAGACAGTGGTGGGGTCAGGTCCCGATGTCCCCTGCAAACAACAACACAGTGTGGTTAACCTGTTTGCATGGAAAGAAGCTGTGTATATATACCATATAACTGGTAGGCATTTGTTTGGTAAAACTTTAAGCTGAACAAACAACCCCAAAGACTATTGTGCAAAATCTATACCTCTCCAAGTAGGTGCCCAGCATCTGATTTGATCATCTAAATTCCCAAAGGGACACCTTAGGACCACACTGGCCCATCACAAAGCTTGACCCCAGCCACGCATGTATAATAAGAATGAAGGGAGGAATATAACATGTTTTACTAGAAAAAGTTTGGCTGCAAAAGTGGGTTGTCAGGATATGAAGTGTCTCTTGCTCAGAAATTGTCACTACATGCATTCAGAAAGGCTATTTTTAGACCTTAAGATACTGAAGCATAAGCATGACAGGAGGTGACAGATTGAGGGGGAAGATACAAGAGATAATTATTTTGTTCCTTTTAATCCTGCTTGTGCCTCTAGCCTCAGATGGTTATTTTTGTCTCTGACATAAGTCAGGGAGGTTCTATGCTTCTCTAAATCAGCTGATCAGTAAGTACTTTGAGCTTTAACATAGCAGTCCAGACATCTCATCTTGGAATCATAAAGGTCTTCTAAAAATATACTGGGCTGACTTCTGACCAATGGCCTCTGCTCAGAGAAGGTATGTATTACTGAGATGACCTAACATTTTACACATGATAAGGCAATACGATAAGAAGGTTGAAAAACACGGCAAACACAACAGACTTGTAAGAGGGCTGGGGAAAGTTACACCCTTCAAAATTTACTTAACTGTACTATATTTCTTTAAATATAAGAATAAAAACAATAACATCTTTGCTGGGTATGGTGGCTTATGCTTTTAATCCCAGTGCTCAGGAAGCAGGGACAGATACAAGTGGGTACTTTTGGGTTTCAGGCCAGCTAGGGCTACATTGTGAGACCCTGTCTAAAACAAAACAAATCACCACCTCTTTTTTACAACACTCAGGGATAGTGATGCCTGGGATCCCAGCATTGTGAGCAGGAAGAGGAAACACAAGCAAGCTGTGGATGCTCACAGTGACAGTGGCCT
This sequence comes from Mastomys coucha, assembly GCF_008632895.1. Classification (NCBI taxonomy): domain Eukaryota; kingdom Metazoa; phylum Chordata; class Mammalia; order Rodentia; family Muridae; genus Mastomys; species Mastomys coucha. The sequence goes on along the minus strand of NW_022196913.1, from coordinate 14,637,695 downwards.
CCAGTGTTCTTTCCATCTTGGAGAAACATTGTCTGATGAAATGAGCAATGTGAGATTCATAACCATATGAGGTCAACTAAAGACCAGCAAGGCACAGAATGGGTCCTGAGAAGTGGGAGATGGTGGGAAATGGAAATAGACCCAGTCAGCTATGGAATGGTGATCACACTCATGGTAACACACCTTTGGGTGGTGCTACTTTAGGTGGCACAGAGCCACAGGCCTACAGACTACCTGTCGATCTCTTCACTACACTTCCAGCTTGTCTCAGTGCTGGAAGCTAGAATGGCAGGAGGGAGGAAGTGGGTGTATGCTTGTGTGATGAACAGAAAAGTCCCCTACCTGCTCGGCCAGTGTCCACAGCCTGTGGGGCTACAAGCAGCAAGAGGGTTGGGACAAGAAAGAAGGAGAATATACCAAGCCAACAGACAGGAAGGACACAAATAGGAGAGACACACACAGAACAATGCAACAATTAAGAATGGGATGAAGAAAAGGGAAGGATGGGGTGGGGAAGAATGCAGAAAGCAGGGAACAAAGTAAAAACAAGGTCAAAACAATGTCAAATGTGGAAACCATTAAAATTAACCACTATACTGTTAAAGATGGAAAAAAAAACTGAAAAGATGTCAACATTCACAGAGTACAAAAGAGAAATAGAGGACAGTCCATGGCATGTAAATTGTCACAGGACCTTTATCAGTAAGGTAGATAGTACATCTCAACAGTGACTTTAGGGTGCTTCGCATTCTCTCTTTCCAATGGCACTTAAAAGTATATACCTTATTGGTTCACTTCAAAGTATATATTTCACTGGCTCAATTTAATGACTTTATCAAGTTTTTAAAAAATGTGTGTGCATGTGGGTCTGTGCCTCTGAATGTAGGCAGTCACGGAGGACATAGGTGTCAGATTCCCCTGGAGGTATAGAGGGTGGCAAGCTGCCCAATATGGGTGCTGGGGACCGAACTCAGGTCTTCTGCAAGAGCTATCCATGCTCTTAACCTCGACGCCACCTCTTCAGCTCCTTAAGTAATTTTAAGTTCCTCACAATAGTGAAGAGAAGCCTTTACATCTGCAATTACAGTATCTCACCCTATTCATAAGATCAGTAAGATAAAAGGGTCAAAGGTGCATTTCTGAGGTATAAAGGTATCAAGTACCAGGCTCCTAAATTATATATTTGCTTCTTCCTCTTTACACATTGAGTTTGACTGCAGCCTAGGCTACATAAAAGCCTGTCTCAAAAAAAAACAGTCCAAATTTTTTAGAGACAGTGGGGTAAGACAGGCAAGTTTCAAAAGATAGTGAAAATCTAGCTAATTCACTGGCCTATAATTTATCAGTCTATGCCATTAGTTGCCAACTTGGTAAATGGAATGAGATTCACAGGGACCATCTTGCCTAGTTTTGAAGTGTTTTACTAGAACATGGCCCATTTGTTCACACACTATTTTTCTTTTGAGCTGACCTTCTAAAAAGACCATAGCAACACTAAGCCTGACTTTTTCACTCTGGGACAGTGAGTGCCTCCCTTCAGAGGGTTGGCAAGCAACATGTGAGCACTCAGGCTGCCAAAGTCTGATAATTGTCATACAAACAGACTTTGGGGTTCATGGACGTGTGGAACCCTTCCTACTACTTCAGTGAAGCCTCATGAAATCAGTTTCACTTGGGTGACTGAATAAAGATACAACTTCAGGGCAAATATCTGCAGTGCACTGATGACCACTTGGCTTGCATTGGAAATTGGGTGAAGTGCTTAGTCCTGCTATGCCATGTGGGAATGACAGTACTTACTTCACTGATACACTGTGTGTTGTTTAAACAAAATAGCCCATGCAATGTGTTGGAATGAATGTCTCGAACACAGAACACACTGAATCAAACTTAGACATCTATTTGATATTAATGGCTTAACTTTTAGCCAGGCTGTGGGTAAAAGCACAGTCTGAAAACCAGGAACATTTCTTGACTGTACCGAAGAACAAGTCAAATGATGGAGAATACAGGTCCTATGATCTCAGACTGGAGTCTTAATTATCAAGAACAACATATAACAGAAGAAAACAGAATGTTGTAGCTGCCAGTGACTAACTCCCCAGAGCATGCAAAAATCCCTGACAGCACTTTATTTTTACTTCTCTCATCTAAGAATATGGCAGAGAAAAACAAGTGGCTTGAAAGCTCAAATTAATTAAACTCTTATTATAGCTATTTGTTTTACGCTGGAAGAGAGTTACACTGCCCTCTGAGCATTCCACTTTGGTCTCTTTAACGATCAAGGACTCTTAGTTCTATCATTGTGACTACTGTATTTCTCTTTCTATGTTAGTTTCAAAATTTAAGGTTGACTAGAACTTTTACTATTGATTTAATTCTACAAAGTTATTTATAAACAAGCTTTTCACTCAGATAAATCACTCATCCTATGTAATAAGACCATCAGCATTCATATTTAAGGTTTTTTTCCCCCCTTAATGAGAAAAACATCTGAAGTCTCCTTTGGGAGATGGAAGGACATTGCTTATCCTTCTCTTCCTTTAATGAAAAGAGGATGCTACTTTATGTATTACATAGCTAATGAAGAAAGAGTTCTTGGCTTTAAGTAGCTGTCAAAGAGATGGAAAACTGTCTCCAAGACAGGTTAATAAAAAACAATGACACTGTTTAATGGTATTGCAGAAAATTATGTTAAGCTGGGCACAGTGGTACATGCATTTAATCCCAGTATTTGGGAGGCAGAGGTAAGCAGATCTCTGAGAGTTAGAGGCCAGTCTGGTCTACATAATGAATTCCAGGAGCCAGAGCTACATAGTGAGACCCTGTCTCAAAAACAAACAAATCAAAAAACAAAATAATCTAACACTTAAGTTAAACACTAAAGTAGTAATTCAATATTTGCAATATCTACTTTCATCATATATTCAACAAATGAGAATTGTGTCATTTTAATAGCTCAAGATTCTGAGAAATGCCATTCCTAAAGGTGAACAATGGCTATTTTTATAATTGTTTATTTTTGTTTGTTTGTTTGGTTTTGGTTTTTGGTTTTTATTCCAAAGCTCTGTCAATTAGCAAAGTCCACTTAACCTTTCTATGCCTTTCTCTCATCATTAAAAAAAAACAATGGCTAAACTTTATCCTTCATGTGTATGGGAGGATCTAACTAGAAGCTGCCCTAGTCAAAGGGTTTGATATATTTGTTAAAAATACTCCTAACTCTGTTTCTGTGTTTTGTTACAGAGCAAAGCTTGGATATCCATTTTCTCTTGTAAGTACAATTCATTTGTTGGAGATTTGCACTGTGAGTTCATTTTGGAGGAAATTCACATGTGCTATATGCTTTTTATATGGGACACTAAACTCTGACTGAGAAAGTATTCATTTAATCACTGTAACTTCTGTTGAAATGCATAGGGCTGATGGTTAGATGCCCAGTTTCAGCATTTTTCTGTTCATACTCAGAAATGACAGCATTGGCAGATGTGACAGTGTTGGCCGCTAGAGGGTCATTAGTGAAGCTATTCCCTAGCACGGCTGCTTACAGAAGACATGAGAGGAAGTGTAGAGCAAGAAGAGGAAAAAGAAGGAAGATCCTTGTACACTTGGAATCTGGAAGGTCTTGGAAGGGACCAGGACTAAGACACAGCCTCTGCCACATTGCAGATGAAGGTCTCAGCATGCAAAGGCATGGTGACTCCACAAAGAGAAGGTGGTTCAACACCAGCATGACCAAGTGTGAAGAGTGATGTGAGAGTGGGCAGTGAAAACACCTAGGGACCACAGGTGAAGGCATTTGCAAAATAAAAACAAACCCCAAGTCTATTCCTTCTAAAGCTTAACTTTTAGAACTGCATTCATTTACTTACGATTGGTGTGGGAGGAGAATGCTGTACCTTGGTATGTGTGTATAGGTCAGAGGACAACCTGTAGAGTGCTCTCTGTCCACCACAAGGTTTCTAGGTTGCTCTGACCATCATTCTCAACTGTAAGCACTTTTATCCACTGAGTTATTTATCTGGCTCCTTTAAACTGTAAAAGGGTATGCTATCTGATATATTTGTGTATGTATATGAGTGTATACAACTATAGATGTACCCATGTAGATCAACTACTGCTCCTCAGATACTGGCTTGGAATTTCTCAAGCACACTAGGGTGGCTGGTGGTTGAGTCCAAGATTCTCCTCTTAGGTGCTGGGATTTCAGGTGTGTATACCAGACCTTGACTCCTTTATAATGTGGGTTTAGGATTTGAACTCAGGTTCTTTCAAAACAAGCATTTTAAACTAAGTTACTACCCTAGCCCTCTCAGATATGTTTTAAATGTTATCTACTATGTCTGTTCAGCACTAGAAAAACTTGCATAGATTTCATCTTTGAGTATTTAAGGCACCGTTGAGGCCTTTTGGTCTGTAATTAAAAAAAAAAATACTGTATCTATAAGGTACATAGAAGCTTAAAAGGCCAGCAAACTCCTCTAAAAGTGACACCATTAATTTCACAACACACTATCCCTAAGGAATAGAAATTTAAAGCCTAGAGACAGAAACAGGGCTCCCTTTGTAATCTGCTTAAAGTACTGTCTCAGAGAGATTAAGTCACTGTAACTAGCTGATTATCCAGAATCTCAATGTGTTAAAGGGATGTAAGGATGGTGATCAGACATGGAGAAAACCATGAGTAAGAATTGACACTAACATTCCTACTGACAGACCAATGTTTGTGCACAACTGTGATACTGGTCCTCCTCAGAGAAGCCTCACCACCTTCACCACCTTAACCATTTAGGCAGAAGGTTATTTATTCCTAGGCAGAACCTAAGAATAGCTTAGGTTTTTATGTGTCCACTTGCACACTAGTCTTCCGCACACCTTACTTCACATTGCCATGTTCTAGAGAACACAACACAGGCAGCTGTAAGGTCTTCTGACTTCCAGACGATGTGCTCATGGCCCTCTTTGTTCAGCAGCTCTGTCACATAGTTTCATAAAAAGTAACAGAACAGGAATATCTCCAGTGACCAGCCTTCCCCAAGCTTTTTTAGCCTTCTCCACTGCTATCACCTTTCACAGGCCAACATGCTGAATGTGGTATATGCTGCAAACTAGCACCTGCCCAAACACTTCTTTGGTCACCCACCCTAAAGTACCTGTCTGTGCCCAAGGCACTCTTCACCAAAAAATGATATTTACATTTTCAGGGGAAGGGGCAGGTAGATCTATGTGTTGACTGTTTATCATACTGACGATTAGAAATACATAGAGGGTAAGAACTTTGTCATGGGCTAGTTTCTGGGGTAGAGGTAGGCAAGGGTATAGAATGACCATCTTCTGAGCTTCAGAAGTTTTAATGTGTGTGAGCTATGAGTCACTGCCCCATAGCCTGCTGGGCAGTGATGCCAGAAATGGAGCATTTGTTGATACTTTTCAAGAAGATTAAAAAAAAAAACTTTTTCAAAATTAGAAGGATTTTTTGAAAATATAATTACATTTCAAGCTGATCTCAACACAATACTGGCCAAGGATGGCCTTGATCTCCAACTCATGCCTACTCTTCTCAAGAACTGGTATTACAGGGTAGCCATCATGTTTAGTTTATGTAGTGCAGGGTATAAAGCCCAGGGATTTGTTCATGCTATGCATGCCACTCTATCCAGGTACTACCTCCCCAGCTTCACAAAAAGTTAATCCTGTAGCATATCTGGCCCAAATGACCCTTGGCAAGAGGTTACAAACCCCTAAATAGGACCATTACTCCAATTGCTAACAGTAAATACAATTTAATAGCCATATTGATAAGATTGAAATAAATAAAAGAATACATTATTGCTTCCCATTATGAAGATAACATTTCATTTGCTCAATATTGTTAGGGCATATTTATCAGACAACCACTAGGTTCCAGGTACACAGGAGGTAGAAATGTCCTCCTATTTCTTGGATCTTACATTGTTTCATTGTAAACAATTGTTTCAAGTAAGTAGATGGAAAATATAACTAGGGGTGTACATATGCATATATACAATTAAGCTTGGGAGATGAGATGTTAACTCTATGTTCTTAACTTCTTCTGGAGAAACATGAACAAATATCTATTCATCCCAGAGAGAACATCAACAAGTGTTCAATGAACTGATTCCACCTTTAGCTTACTTTATCAAAGAGTTTATCCAGCGTACTTAATGGAATGTAGGTGAGGAGTCACTTACAGAATGGATGCCTTAGGCAGCAGCATCACCAGAAAGCCACCCCAGCATGGGTGATGACTTACGAATGTAACATTCCCAGGAACTCCTATACACCTTGCAGGCAGCTCTGCAGAAGAGTCTCCCATCTTCAGCAATTACTTATTGCTTATCAAAGCATTCCGGTGGGGGCTCATTTGTTAGACATCTCAGGTCAAAGATCTACTGCTACGCCCACTCGTCTACACCAGTTATGTCTACAGTATCGGGGGTAAAAGCTTGATCAAAGACAAGAGGCATTATGGCCCCAAAAGGGAGCTTGTGCCTCCTGGATATTCAGACAGTCGCTAGTATCTCCTAACTCAGACGTGTTCCAGATTAGTCTTTCCAATCACCAACACGCCCTCATATTTAGGCATAATGGTACCCCAAGAAATGATTCGTAAATGGCTAAGATTGGGCATTGTTTCCTGGCCAGCACAACGTTTCCAACCTATCCTAGTTTAATACCAAGCTGTCCATAGCTTGGAATTTCTCTCAAGGAATCTGCCCTGCCAGAGCTAGCAACAGAGGTCAAGCACATTCCTTAGGGCAATAGCTAGTTCACAATAGTTAGAACTGTTTTACATACTAGAGAGTAATGAAGGGCTTCCACTCAAGGACATTAGCTAGAAGTGTTAGGTAGGAACCTCCTAGTCATTACCTCCAGCAGGACCCAGAGAATTAGCATAGGAATACCAAATTAGCCCCAGCTTCCGCCCACTTCACAACTAGATATGCGATCTTGGTCAGTAAGATCACTGACCTTGATGTGTCATCTGCCTACATGACTCTTGTTATCTGCCCTGCTTTCTGTATATCACATAAGCCTGCTTTTCACTTGGTGCAGGAGGACTTGGACTCGCATGCAGGACTAGCACTATGGACTCGCAGAGGGACTCACACCAGAACTTATATGGATTAGGATTCAGACTCATGCAGTCCACAGTCCCCCAGGCCCAGAGCGCTTGGGCCTGGGGTATGCAGCACCAGTCCAGAGGAGATAGCTACTGCTTTAGACACAGTGTGTTTTAGGTGGTCTCAGATGTACTTTAACTGCTGAGCTGCCAGATTTACCATCTCTCTTTTACAATGACTGTAAAAGTCTGATGCCATTTTTAAGAAATACATTCAGATCCTGTACTTCATGTGTCGTCTCTGCCATCATTTCTTCGCCTACGCCTTGTGGACCTGATTAGAACACCGTTTCTCCCTCGGGTTGAGGAAGGCCCAGATCAGCTGGCCTGTGGCAATCTACATGCTACTTTCATTATTAAAATATTGTTCATTTAGAGGGATGAGTATAAATGAAAGACTCAAAAGTTAACAAGTTTGTACACTGTACGACCTTCTCTGCAAAATTTCAATTTTATATACTAACAAAACTACAAAACTTTGCCTTCTTTTGTAGTAATTAATGCTAATGGGGAATCCCTTTCCTGCTTCCCCTCTATTTTGTAATCATCACTGTGATCAAGAGCCTGACTCCAACCTCATGTTCTCTCTCTCATGGTTGCTCTGCTCATATAATGAGCCATTTTAAGCAGGAGGTAGGAGTATTTTATTGTGCGATAACTGCATCCCTGTGAGAGGTGGATTTTTGTGCCTCAAGCTTCAGGTAGAAAGCAGGGCACTGAAAGCATGGTAACTAGTACATGGCAATAGGAAAAAATTGATTTTTTTTTCAAAATAAAATTAGATTGTATTCTTTACTTGGAAAACATTAGCTAACTGGTTAAAAAATATGGCCTAAGTACTTCTTGAGACTCACTTCATTACTGTATATCTGAATAAAATAATGAGTTCTATGACCTTTTCATAACACACACAATATACTTTTATCACAGACACCCCTTTCACTTCCTCTTGACCCCCTCTACTTCCTGCTAACTCTTCCCTCTAATTATATCCCACTGTGCTTTTACGCCCCCTCATTTTTATAGGGAAAACCAAATCTAGAGTCTACCCATGAAAGAAAATACTTAATAATTGTCTTTAATTTGAAACTGGCTTGTTTAATTTAATATGATAATCTAGTTTCATGTATTTCCCTGCAAATGTTGTAATTTCATTTTCTTTATGGCTAAAGTACACTCCATTGTATGTACACACATACCCTTCACATTTAGCACATTTTGGTATAGGAAAAAATTTGAAAACTTGAACATTAAAAAAAAAAGACAGGACACATTCAGTTCATCTAAATAAAAAGATTTTTCAACAATAGGAGAAGATTGAATTTGGGCTTTGAAATTTACTTAGTACTTTCCATTTTAAAGAACTATGCTGTCTGTATATAGTAGAGGATGGCCTAGTCAGTCATCAATGAGAGGAGAGGACCTTGGCCCTGTGAAGGTTCTATGTCCCAGTGTAGGGGAATGCCAGGGCCAGTAAGCAGGATGGAGTGGGATGGTGAGTAGGGGGAGGGGAGAGGGAACAGAGATTTGTTTTAGTTTTTGGTTTTTTTATTTTATTTTATTTTATTTTGGAGGGGAACCTGAGAAAGGAGATATTGTAAATAAAGAAAACATCTAATAATAAAAAAAAAGAACTATGCTGTCTATTGTAAAGGAAAGAAGACAAAAAAAACAGGGAACACATACATAAAATGTTTAACAAGCTGCTGGTAGTTACTTTCTGCTTTGATATTCTCAAAGTTTCTCTGTCTCTCTGTCTCTGTCTCTGTCTCTGTCTCTGTGTGTGTGTGTGTGTGTGTGTGTGTGCACATGTGTGTGTGTACGTGTGTTGAGGGGTGTTAACCAGTAGTAAATTTCAGCAGCTACCCTTCCGAGTATCAATGGCAGGGACAGTGTAGGTAGGGGCCTGGAACCCATTTGCTTTTCTGCAACTGAGTCCAGCATTTGCTGTGAGCCAGCTCAAGGAACTCCTTGTATCTCACTTAGGACGGGTAAGCGCTAGGCACAGACTTGAAGTGCTCATGTGTTATTTTCGGCAATCTTAATCTTGTCACTTCACCCTTCACAGGTTAAGTGTATCAAAAAAAGAAAAGAAATAGTGAAGAAAACTAATGAAGAAAAGAAAACCACCAATACTCCCCCTACTGTTGTCACTGCAAAGCTTCTTTCAGAGAGCTGCTTCCCTCTCAACTATTTCATAGAAATGCAGTAGTCGTGTTTCTATGTTGCTATGGCAACAGCATCTTTGAAGACTTGATCAACACAGAAAATATCTCCCTCCAAAAATCACCATCTCTTTCTCTATATGATTCTCAACCTATGAGTCAATAATTCTCAACCTACGGGTCCTTCAGGTGTTGAATGACACCTGGGTTGCATATCAGATATTTATACTATGATTCATTACAATTAAGAAGTAATCACAAAATAATTTTATGGCTGGGGTCACCACAGCATGAGAAACTGTATTAAAGGGTCACAACATTCTATTAGGTTGAGAACTAGTAAAAGAAGTGGTTTTCTCATATCTAATTTTAAAATAAGTCTGACAACCCAGTTTTGGTCAAGAGCTACTCTTGTGCCAAAGTTAAAACATTCCAGGACACAGTAAGTGATGTGAATAATGACTAGAAAGCAAGTCTCCAAGTAAAAGTAGCAAAGGAAACTGTGTAGCAGTCACACATCTGTGTGGTGACCAGAGACTTGTCTAATGTAAGAAAGCACCTGCCAAGGAAAATCCACTGAGCAGGTCTGAACTGCACATCTGGCATTGAGACTCAGTCTTCTGACACAGCATTTCATGGTTTCAATGAAACTTACCTGTAAGCAAATTGCCAGGTTCACTCTGCAGCCAAACGAAGTGCTAACAGCCCGTGGGTGGAGGCCCAAGTCCTTAAAGAGCTTTGAGAAAGACTGTGTAAGGGCAATTCGGGGACGCTCTTCTGCCACAACCACACAGGTTCTTACCCTGGACAAGTCCAGGCCTCGTGCCTGGAAATAAGGACAGGAACACTAGCTAAGCCTTCAACATGTGAAGCTGTGTTTAACTTACACAATCTTTCACTCATAACCCTACAGGAATACTCTTCTCTTCTAGTGCCATCTGTACTCAAAGTGTTCCTGTAATCTATTTGAGGTTAGTGTAACAAAACCAACACCAAACAAACAAACAAAAAACAAAACAAAAAACCCTAGCCAATCCAATCAAACAACTGAACAAACACAGGACAAAACCATACAGACATTCAAACTAGTAAAGATACCATTGAAAACATGTTTGAAGCAATATCAAGAATGACAAGAAAAAGGGCGCGGCCAGAAGACTCACAGGAGAAGAGCAAGCATTGGTGTGCATTTCTGGAAGGGTAGGACCTGACAAGAATGGACAGATGGTGGGGTTAGAGAGCTGGGTCAGTGCTTAAGTGTGTGCTATTCTTCCAAAGGCTCAGGTTCAGTTCCATCACCCACAGCTCATGGCTCACAGCTGCCATGAATTCCAGCTCCAAGGGACAGACACTCTTTTTCTGGCCTCCACAGGTATCAGCAAACATGGTGTGTTCAAGTGTGCATGTGCACGCACACATACACACACCTTTAAAAAAAGAATGGACATATGGGAAATGGGAAATATGTTTAAACAGAAAGATAGAACTAAAATGCTTAGATAACTTTCTATGACAATTTTTCATTTACACCTGATGAGATTTGAAAAGTCACAGATCAACTTTCATTATCAAGTGCATCTCCATCATTATTTCTAAGGTTCTGCTACAAATATAGCCAGCTGAACTGCACACACGCAGGAAGAGGAGGAAATCAATGGAATGAACAAAAATATTGAATGGTTAAAGCTGCCACACTCAGGCTGGGCTGAGAGAGATGAGATCAGTCACTTCTGATTTCATCTGTGGCCTCAAGTGAAGGTGACGGCGTACAATGAGTAATGCTGGCTTGTATGAAAGAGAGCTGTTGACACAGGAATGACCAAACTAGGGCCCTCATGCTGTGGAAACAGCAGATAACTAAAGAGTCCCTCATGTGCTTTACCACTGGGTTACATTCTCAGACTTCAAGATAACTTTGACATGAAAATCTGATGTTTAACCATAACTGCAGACACAACATTGAATAGGAACAACTAAACTCTGGATGATACTAATAACATTACCTATGACTGTTCAAGTGGCTGTGCTACAATAACAACTCCAATTAGCAATACAAATTTATTTCTACAAATCTTCAAGTGCAGGAATGTGAGTAGAAAGATAGTTTAATCCTCTAGATTTATGTTTCCCATCTTTACAAGGGAGAGTAGTGTGCCCTGGTTCACAGAGCAAGTGTCAACTGAAGTGTAAAGGTTATCACTCAATTGTGATAGCTCTGATAATGATGTACATGCCAACAAAAAAGGCTAGTGAAGAAGCACCTGACCATTTTATAAAACAATATAGATGGATCTAAGAGATACTCTCTGTAACCCTTCCTTATATAAATATGTAATTTCAAAAAAATGCATTTATATAGCTTAACATCATAGTTACATATTTTGTTTTATTGCACTGGGAAGAATAGGAAAAAGTTCAGAGGAAATAAATGTGCTAGGTTCTACTTGACTATATGTGTACACACAGAAACATAAATAACCCACACAGCTACAGGCAGCACACACATTGCACATACAAGCAGAGAACAGCAGGATAGAACACTATCAAGACAGGTCTTAGCATTATTTTTTCCCTCTTATCATTAACTAATGATTCTTCATCTTACCATGAAAACATGTATGTCTATCAAATTCCTCCAGCTTAAGTGGAGGGAAACACTGTTCTCACTTTTATGTAAATCAAAAAGAAAAAAAGTAAAAATCCAAACACTGTTCATTTGGTTGCAAAATAAATTTTTGTTACAGTGCAGACCTTCAAATAAGGGCCTTCCAGCAAACGAAAGATGATCACAAACATTTCCTACTTGAACACCCAAACCAGCTAGGAACAGAGATAGTTTACATCTTTTGACCAATACCGGAGGAATTTAGGACAAACTACTTTCACAATTCTTACTAGTATCTGACAGTGGGAAAGTATTCATGAGGAAGACTTAAAACCTTATTTTCCTTTAACTCAATCTTCAAGCAGATCACACGTCAGCCCTCTGGAAGGACTATGCTGCCTCACCAAGTGTGTGAGTGTCCTTTCTCAAGACTAGAGTGGCTTGGAGTGCTTGGAGCCCTGAGGCCCTAAGAGGGGATTGCTTACCTTGAGGGACTCAGTTTGTGAGCCCAGCCCTTTGGTGCAAAGCTCCATCACTGAATAGGAACAGAAGGTATCCCGGACTTTGTACTGACTCACAGCAAGAAGCCACAAGGCAGGATTGGTTTCCAGCTCAGAGGGTGGGATCAGAATGGACTGGTGCCCTGAGTATACACTGCAGAGACAAGACAGGTCATCAGGGCTGGAACCCAGGGCAGATGGGAAAGAGATAAAAACATTCACCCTGAAAAACAGGAATGCTTCAGGCAAGAAACTTTTATATGTACGATAAATAGAAAATCCAGATACAAAAATATTAAGCAAATCACATAGGAAGAAAATTAGGAGAACCAAAAGAAGCCAGACACTTGACCTGAGTGTGTCAATCTGTACTGTTTTACAAATCCAAATCACCACACAGAAGGACAAGCAGAGTCATTCTTATATTTTATGTTTATACTTAAGAGTATACTTTTAAAAAATGAGATAAATTTTAATTGAAAAGTATTTGTTCAAACCGCCAGTTTTAAGAATTCATTTATTTATTCACTTTACAACCCAGTATCAGCCCTTCCTCTACTCCCAGTACCCCTCACACAAGTCCTCTCCCTTCCACTGTTCCACCAGCCCCCTTTTCTTTGGAGGAGGGGAAGTACTTCTCATACCCCATTCCTACACATCAACTGAGATCAGACAGGGCACAAACTGCTATTTTTAATGCTTGCTTATCATTGTGAATTAGCAGTACTTGATCCTATTTATTATAATAAAAGATCTCAGATAAATATTCTGAGATTTAAAGAGATATCTTGCTTTATATGAAAATTCATAGATGAAATCCACATCATTGTTATGTTGTATCAAGAGACATATATCTGTCTGCCTGTGTGCCTGTAATCTTCCTAGCACAAGCCATTTCTTCTTTAATGTGATCAATCTCATTCAAAAAGTTTCAAAACAAAAATTAAGAGAGCCCAGCTGTCTCAAGAAATTTAAGAAAATGAGAGACTGGAGAGATGGCTCAGTTGTCAAGAGCACTGGCTGCTGCTCCAGAGGTTTTGAGTTCAATTTCAAGCAACTACATGGTGTCTCACAAACCATCTATAATATGATCTGATGCCCTCTTCTGGCATGCAGGTGTACATGCAGATAGAACACTCATAACTAAGTAAATCTTAAGGAAAAAAAATTAATGAGCCCACAAACTTATTTCAAACACGATTCTTCACGCAGAGAACCACTGTAGAGGGAACATAGCAAAATTGGTAGCATATTTTCATCTCACTTTTTATTTCAACATTTCAAAGTTCTAGTTATTTTTGTGAAGTGGAAATATAGCAAACCCCAACCTTTTATATAGCCTTTTCAATGCAGTTAGTCATTTGAGAATGAGAAGATCAGGTACATTCAAAGAAAGTAAGTCAGACTTTAAATTATTATTATGCTTTAAACTTCTCTGTGATTTGATTCACTCAATGCTTGTGAAAATGTTTATAGTCAATATATCACATTCAGTAAAAGCCCACGTAAATAATTCTAATATCCCGTACTAGGACATACTTTTACTAATTTGCCATTGTCATCTACTAAGGATCTTTCTTTGTTGTTTGTTTTATTGAGGCAAGGTTTTGCTTTTGTAGTTTAGGCTGCCCTCATACTTGTGGCAGCCATCATGTTAGAGCCGAAAAGTACTAGGTTACAAGTGTGAATCATTACACCCATCTCTACAGATCGCTTTCCAGCATTACACAGATATATCTATGAAGAATAAGAGACTTATACACCATTCAAACAACTACCTGCTACAAGTTACTTTTATCCAATGGAATGTGAGCTTAGTTCAGTCCTTGAGAACAGACTTATACTCAGATGTTCTTTTATCCAGAACCTAAGCTCTTATATTGTTTCCTACAAGCTTCCAAAGCTAACATAAGATGGGCCTTCCAACAATCATTTTTTTTCTTTCAAAGCACGTCCATATAACTCCCCAATTAACCCGTTAAGATTCTGACAGCAAAGTGCTTATCTTCTTAGCTCTAGAGATGCATTTAAGAGCTTAGCCTATGTATCACCCTCTCTCCATCAGACCCATGTACACTAAAAATCTAGTCTATGTTTAATTAAATGTATGTTTGCACAGGTGCGCATGAGTGTTGCAATACCCAAGGAGGCCAGAGGCACTACATTCTCATGGAATTGGAGTTACTGTCGTGAGCTGCCTGTTACAGATGCTGGAAGACAAAATTGGGTCCTCTACAAGTACAGTACATGCTCTTAACTTCCAACCCTATAAACAGATTTTGAAGACTGGGTGTTATTTCCGGAGCACACACCAGAGCTAAAATATACATCCCATTCTTCTCCCTTCCTGCTTGAAAGGTTGAATGATGACCACATCCTAGCCTTTTTCCTAGAAATGTGCAACTTTTCTCATGATGCTCAGGGGAGTATGGCATTCCCATCTGGCCTGATTTTACTGAAACTTTAGATTTCATTTGTTATCAGGAGGTCTCATTTTCCAAGTGGGCTTGCTATCACTTCAGTATGAGCTTACAGATTCTAAGTAGGTATGACTCTGAATTTGAGTCTTACTTATTAGCTAATGTATTGTCTCCAATTAGAATCCTCAAGGTAGCACTGAGCAGCAATCAGAATAAGTGAAAAATTTATCTCAGTTGTATATATATATATATTTTAAAAAGCTACCTTAAGGCCAAAGCCAGGATTGTACACCAGAAAGAGCCTAAGCTCTAACAAAACTATACATTATCCATCCCATAAATCATAATTACCTACCAGAAAATGCTATGTGTCTTTCTATCCTGAGACGCAAAGGAACACAGTGTTTCTGTTAATATCAAACACTATTCAGTACATTCATGATTCAAGATTCATAATGCTGCATTAATTAGATGTTCTTAGAGGCTTTTTACTGAAACTGAGATTTAAACAGGTACTCATTTACACTAAAGACTTTTTTGTACCACTAAACAAGCTTAATAATTTGAACCTAATATGTTAGGGAATAAAAACTGAGCTATATAACCTTATAATGTTTTTCCCTCTTAATTCTGACAATCTACCATATCCATAATTCTGCAATTTTAATTTCTGAATTACTAGCATAAGGAGATCCAAACTAAAGAACATTAAATACAAATAACCTACAACTCGATTTCTCAACAATATATACCAGGATTAATGAACTATTTGATCTAAGCTCTAGCATACAAAAACACTGGGATCAGAAATGTGAATTCAGGGACATCAATTTGAAGCACATTAATGAACATTATACATAAAGTCACTGGCCTCTCTAGCATTCCACAGAAATCAAAAGAAAAAACCCATCCAAATAGCCCACATATTATATATGTACATACACACATATACACACACATAGCAGATAGATACACTAAGGCACTGACAGAATTCAAGTAACATTACATGAAAACATGTACACTGCAAAGAAGTCTTTTACCACAGAACAAAATGATATTAACTGCTGAGTTGTATAATTGTTATGGCAGTGTTGTTGTGGATTACTGAAAACCATTACCCTATAGTGATTCCTCTGTCCTGACTCATGAATTTTGAATTTGCCCTTACCAAATCATCCATCAAAATATGATCCATCAATTTTTATACATGCTGATTTTGGAGGTACTGACTATAAAAACTCATGGGTAAGACTACTTAAGGAACAGGTTACCTATATGGAACAAAGTATTTTGTAAGACTTTCTGGAACTTGGTCTGTTTTAGGTTGGAGCTAAGCTTCAAATGATGAAGACATTTTCTTTGTTATCAATGTACATATTAGCAAGTTTCAGATTATTAACCTGACAGCCCACGTACAAACAAATGACAACTGCACCAAGTTTGGCTCTCAGCAACACAACCACACACTATCTCAGGGTACTTCTAGACTGAGCCTCCTTAATCAGCAGTCTATTGTGAAAAGACATGTGGGCTACACTCTCTGTGTCAGGAATTCCAAAGGCAAGCTTTCTTTGTGAGAGCAGTGTGGCCAGGTGTGTGGCACAGTCCATAACCTCAGCACTGAGGAGGCAAAGATCTTCTAAACTTTGAAGCTGGCATGGTCTACATAGCAAGACTGTCTTGAAAACAAACCTCTCCCAACCAAGAAGCTATCTACAACTGATATCTGCTGGCAAAGAGAGTTTTCATCAATGGATTCTCACTGGGTATACTGACCACATTTCAGGGTAATCCTTCTGCTCAGGGGTAGTTAACCAACACAAAATGAACACAATGGTATTTTTGTAGATGTTTTGTTTCATTTTGTCCTGTTTGGGCATATTTTTGGTTGCTAGAAAATCCATTTCTATAAAAAAAAAGCTGCTAAGGCTTTGCTAGAGATTAAACTCAATCAATAGACTTAGTTTTTTTAAAGTGATACTTTACTGAGTATTCTTATCCTTAAATATAAGCTCTAATATACTTTTCTTGAGTAGATACAGTAAGGGGTCTTACTGGGCGCTTTTCAATATGCTGGCCAAGTCCTCTTCTAATGATCTTGATTCCTAACATCTGGCTCTGAACACTCTTTGAAACAATACGCATAACCTTAGAGAATATTTTAAAACAGTTCCATTTTATCAATGACTCTCAATAGAATCTTCAATTCTACAATGGAAAGTTACTTTAGTGATTGTGCATCTAAGACTCCACATGAATTTCTTTTAAGGAAGCTGTTGGTGATCTGTTTGCACAGGTTTTTGAAAAGTAGAAGTTTACAGTTTTTCTTTTTCTTTACATTTATACAACTGCCTTTACTGTTTCAAATCAGAGGCAACTAGCAAAACTCTCAACCTTTTCGTATATGTATGTGTGTATGGAGATCAGAGGACAATCTTAGCTATTGTCCCTTAAGCACCACTCACCTTGGGGTTGTTTTGTTTTTGGAGTCAGGATCTCTCATTAGTCATGGGGGCTAGGGTGGCTGACCCGTGAACCCCAAGGATCCACCTGTTTCCAACTCCCTAGTCCTTGGTGCTGGGATTATTAGCATGTACTACCACATTTACCTTCCTTGGGATCAAATTCATATTTTATAAACTGAGCCATCCCTCAGCTCAGAATATTTCAGCTTTGAGCCTTGAGAGTGAATTTTCAAGAACATCTATTAATTAAGGTTCCTTGCTATCTTATTCAAATCCAGAACTTTCTTGAAACAAACTCTAACTCTGAGGATGTTGTGGGCTAAGGCCTGATAGCTCCCAAGAACCAAATATTCTTCCATTACTGACTGTAGGTTGACTAGTCCTTTGCAAAATGAATAGAGTCCTCTTAGAGAGGCAATGTTCAGAGAAGACTCTCTTCCTGCTAAGCTGGCTTAAATGGCTTCAGGTACATGGGCCCAGCCGATATGATGAGGATATTCTGAGCTCTCTCCTGAGTGCTACCATACTCAGTGCAATGGCATCTGCATTGAGGGATACAAACACCATTAAGCATGTTACTGTTTCAATTCTATTTGCTTTCTCAAAAAGATGAATTATCTAAATACAATGTCCTTTGCAACATACACATCTAGGCTTCAGTAGAATAATTAAACATTAAATTAATATTAAACACAATGAATCCACTAACATAATTATCTATCAATGTCTAAATTTATCATAACCATTATAAACTATAAGAAAAACAGAAATTACACATACTACTGCCTCAATTATATAACTTTGGTAATGTATAATTATGAAATTTATAAGCATAAACATTATGGATAAAATTTTGTGTGTTAAAATACAAATAATGTACAAAAATAACATAATACATATAATATGCAATAAAAACAAAAACAAAAACAAAAACCAACCCATAGAAAAATACAAGAAAGAAAACAGAACATGTTGAGAGCCAAGAAGCTGGGTCTAGCACACTGGTACCTGCTTTAGTATATTACATACACTTAGATGTACTAGAAAATGCTAATTAAAAGTATCCTACATTAAAAAATACACCCAGAAGACGGTATGCTATCTTGCTGATCATGGATACTTCCTGAGGCCACAATTTATTAAGTGTTACTGTTAACAACTACATTCTTCAGGTTTCTTTTCTGAGAAAGGCTGTCATATTTCCAGGCAGGCTTCAAATTTGCTGTGATACTAGAGCTGGTCTTGACCGAGTTCCTGGTTTTCCTTCCTGCAAAGGAGCTGAGGCTGGACCTGAACCCCTGATCCTTCTTTCTTTACCTCCCAAGTGTTGGACTTACAGGTGTGTGACATCATATTTATGTTTGTATTTATTTTGTATTTCTAAAAATGTCTATAGAAAAGATGTATGTATATTCAGAAAAAAAAAGAGCCAGGAAAGAACTATTTGTATATTTTACTCTATCATTTATTCTGTAAGTCTTTTCTGGGCACTAAGAAAAGAGTACAATGACCAGAGAGATGGGCTCAGGCTTCAGGAGCTTTCCTCTGTACTTTCCCCCAGCCCAAGTCCACCACTGAGTAAAGTCAGAGAAAAGGCAAGAGGAGTTGAGAATTTTCATAATCCCCAAAAGGCATGACTGCCAGGGATAAGGGCTTTATACTCAAGTCTGACAAGCTTCTGATGGTTTAAAAAAAAAATTGGTCTGTAGCTCCTTAGCAGATGCAGTCTACCACAGGATGCTTCCTCAAAATCTCATTTAACTGCTGTAGAACATGAAAGTTCCTACACTCTGGTCCTGAGCTGGGGCCTCAAAGAGAGGCACAGGATCAGGGTTTCTACACTTAGTACCACAGCCAAAGATCCAGAACGGAAAGTATATGGTTTCCTTTCATTGAAAAAAATCAAAAACAATCATTTTAAGGATGTTAAGTAAGAACCTCACCTGCAGAGACACCAGAGGACAAACCCAAGTCCACAGTAAGGGTCCAAGCAGATGGCCACTTCTCTAGAAGGGTAAAGTTCACACTGCAGCTTAATAGAACGGCAAAAGGCACTGGTGGCTGCATGAGACATCTGAAAGACAGAAAGGCAGTAAAAAAATTAAGTGACTGGACACTGAGCATCCAACTACATCTGTGGGACAGCATGCCAGTGTTAAATTCATGGTAATTCTTACTAAATGCTTCAAAGATAGTTTTAGGGTCAGAGTCAACTATAGCATGCCTGGTTCACATTGTTCTAGAAAGGTAGATGCTGCTATTCTCATTAGTCTTCCCTTTTTCATTTTTCTTTGGAGGCAGAAAAGTAGTCTGGGTGGGTAAGGGGTAAGTAGTAGGCATGGTCTCACATGGCTCACCCATAGTGGCCTGGAACCTACTACAAAGCCTAAGCTGGCTTCTAATTCATAGCAATCCTTCTGTTTCAAACTTCTGCACTATGTGAATTACATCTGTGATTCACTACACTACGAACTTCCACTTTGAACAAATAAGCCACATTTCAAACTTCTTGATATTCCCTCCTTATAACTTGAGCAATGGTTAACAATGCTTTGGATCTAAAAAGCAGATTATATAAACAAGGATTCTTGTGTCCACATGAGTGCCTGAAGGTAGGTAAAGAAATGAGGGGTCATGCCCAGCTCTGCAGTAGAGACTTGGCTTTATTCTTATTCTGTGAGGTACAGGGACCTGTACAGCAGTTGTCTTACATACACAAGGGCCTATACTTCACAAGCATGGAATCTTATGCCCATGTTTAGACAGTAGTGGCTTAGAAGTGAAAGAGTGTGCTGAAAACCATGTAAGTCCTGAAGTGAAGCCCAACCTTCCTGCTGACCCTCAGGTCCTTCCTAGATATGACCATCCCACAATAAGATGGCAGTCAAATGCTGTCTCTCCTTAGCTTGGAAAACAGTGAAGCTTCAAACCTGTACTGTAAGAAAGGTGGCAGATTCTGAAACAGTACAGATTGCATCTAATAAGATCATTGTTTTGTGAGAACTTGATAACCACACAAACTTCTGAGTAGTCAAGGAAGCAAGGAAAACTGTATCAGATATTATTGAAATATGTCACAAGTTAAATGTGTCACAAGCTAACCATGCCACCACAGTGCTAATCTATAAAGAGAACCAGTAAAGAACACAAGCAAGGAAATCCAACCCTTGCATTCAACACTTCAGTGGAAGAGATAAAAGAAAGGAGGGTGGGGAGTCCCTTTATTGTCAAGTGTCAGGTCACTGTTACAAGTTCTGCCCACGAATAGGCTGTGTAATGGATACTCTTGACTGAATTTACCCCAGTATTGTAAAAAGTTCCTCTAGAATTCAAAATATATACAGATATGCATGTATTGTATACACACACACACACACACACTTGTACTTTCAGATCCACAGTACCTGTTCAATGGGGAAACACAACTATATTTATAACATGTTCCTCTAAGTTCCCACCACTCTTTGGATCACAGTTAGTTAATTCTCCTACCGTGCATTCAAGGTAAGTGATCAAAGTAACATTTACTGCTCTGATGTACTAGGAAAGACATCATGCAGAACCAGAAAACAGCTCTGCTGCTCATTGTATAAATGCTGACATGCTAAGGGCTCTATCAAGCACTGTATTCAGAGCTAGGGATTAAAAAAGAAGAAGAAGAAAGAAGGAGGAGGAAGAAGAAAAGAAGAAAAAGAAGAGAAAGGAAAAGAAGGGAAAAAGAAGAAGGAAGAAAAAGAGGAAGAGGAAGAAAAGGGAGGTGGAGGTGGAGGAAGGAGGAAGAAAAGGTGAGGAGAGGAGGGAGAGAAGAGGAGGAAGAGAAAAGAAGAGGGAGAAGAGGAAGGAGGAAGAGAAGAAAGAGGGAGGAAGAAGGAAGGAAGAAGAGGAAGATGAGAAGGTGGAGGGGAGGAGAGGAAGGGGAGGAAAGAAGAGAAGGGTGAGTAGTAGGATGAGGAGGAAGGGAGAAGGAGGAAGGGAGGCAGAGGAAGAGGGGAAGAGGAAGAAGAGGAGGAGGAAGAACCAGGTATAGTACATTGCTATTCTACTCTTGAGAACATAAAGGCAGGGATGGCTGCAAGTCTGAAGGTAACCTGAGTCACACAGTGAACTCTATGACAGCCTCAGGTACAGAGAGACTCTCTCTATATTAAAAATAATGGGTATAGGCCTGCTCTCAAGAGTTCACTATGTGGTATAAAGTTGAGACATAGCAGGTAGCTATAAGGTCTGCCAGTACTTTGTAAAACATGATTAATATAAAGAAAGAAGAGAGAAGGTGCTCATACCTCCTTGGCTGGTAGCTATGGAGTCTGCTAGGTTCTAACACAGTGACAAGAGGGCAAACAAGTTAAGAAAGAAACAGCTGCCAGGCAGTGGTGGTGCACGCCTTTAATCCCAGCACTTAGGAGGCAGAGGCAGGTGGATTTCTGAGTTCGAGGCCAGCCTGGTCTACAGAGTGAGTTCCAGGACAGCCAGGGCTACATAGAGAAACCCTGCCTTGAAAAACCAAGAAATGGCTATAAAAAAAGCCAAAAAAGAAACCCAACCCAAAACCTTCCAGTCTCTAAACATCTAAGCACATCCTAGTCTGAGCCCTGCCAATATCACCATGCAATTAAGGACTCTGAGGGGCCCTAAAAGCAGATCTCCAAATACATGTGTATCAGACATGAGACAGCCTCAAGCCAATGTACTAGTTATCTTGGTTGTGCCATGATATGCTACATGGTGTGTCCCAAGAAGCCTTGCCTTTCGGTGCTGTTTTGTATGGCTGGTGTCTAAGTGTGTGTCCTTTCTCCTGGCATACAACTATTCCCTAGACACAGGAACCATTCAAAGGTCAAAGCAACACAGTTAAGTGGGTGAAATGTAAGACAGCCATAGCACAACATACCCTTATGTTTTACATGAACCTTGACATTCCATAGCACCAATTACAGAGAAGACACCCATGGACTCTTCTAAATCTCATGGTATGCAACTGAATGCTTTTGTCTAAAAACTAAAATCCAACAAGAATTTCTTCTAGAGAAAAATGGCCTCCTAGCAACCCAATGGGACCAAAGAGGCAGACCACATGCCAGACAACTTCCCCTATTCTCCTGTGCCTTTCAGCCCTTAAAACATATGGGGTTTTGTTAACTCATATCACAATATACTTCTCTTCACATATTCGTCAAACAGATAATCAAAAAACAGAAAAACATTTTAGGAGTCTGAAAGTATAGTTAACCACCTCTTTGAGTTTTTCTATGTTGCATGAATAAATTAAATTGAGTCACCAAGAAATATTACACAAAGATCATACTATCCATTCCATGTAGCTGCATTTTTATTAATTAGGATTCAATATTGTAGTTCCCACCTCCATACTCCATAAGAACAATTAGAAGTGTGGGTTTCTATTTTGGCCCTGACAGCAAGAAGGTCAACTTACTGATGACAGCACTTAACTCATCTTGCTCTGAGAATATTTCTTTTAGTAAGTTTTTAAAGAAATTATTTAATATTCCAGCTAATTTGGTGTGCTTTTGCTAATTGTATGGGAGAGGTCAAGTCTGAGAACTCTAACTTCTGATAGAGAACTAGCTCAAACTGTCCCAGTCTGACTCAGAGGTACAGATGGAGAGGAATAGGTTTCCTGGGGTTTTAGACCCTGAAGCACAGGACCCTGACAGCTGTGATGATGCCAATTCTAAGTGACATCAGTAGTTCTATACTTTGATAGGCAAAATGCTCATGGTCGCTTCATCAAGAAGCCGTGTTTTAGGTTATGACTGTGCTCAAGTTTAACAAGTAAGAGAATACAGTGAAAACATGCAGAGCAGCAGCAGCAGCAAATTTGAGAACCAGCAAGCAAGAAGACTGTATGTACTATTCTAGCATATAGTACTAGACACTACTGTACTGTGCAGTATGAAAAAATGGTTAGGTTTTTGTTGTTGTTGTGGGTTTTTTTTTTCCCCAGTATTGAAGATGGAATCCAGGGCAATGACCATGCTAGGCGAGGGCTACATGAGTAAACTATGTCCTCAGCTTTCCCCACAGTATTTGGAAATTAGCTATCAGGTATTGAAAGATCATATATGTTACAGCTCATATAAAAAAATCATATTATACCTCTCTCCATGCATCACTAGAATATAATCACACATGACAACATAAGAACAATCAGTACATGGCTTGTCTATTGTCCACCACTAGCCTGCCCATTAGGTGGACTCCTCTTCTCACCTTTACACCAGCTAGCATCCCAGTTGTGGACACACTAAAGTCAAGGTAAGCCAGCGTGTCTGGATTGGAAGGTTTGTAGATCTGGGCAGGCCGCTTCTTTGGCAAATCATCTGCAGAGGAAAATGAAGCTATTAGTCTACTTGACTACACTAAAGACCATAACAAGAAAATGCATGTGAGAAGAGAGTCCAAGTGCTGACCTGTGTCCAGTATGAGGGGCCATGTCCTGACATCTACAGCTGCTGCTGCCTCTCTGGACCGAAGCAGTTTACAAATTAATTGTGTTGTCATGAGACAAGCAGACCGACTCACCTGAGGACAAACAGACAAGAAGGGAAGGAATGAATACACACCAGAAAGAAACACATTTGGGAAGTGTTCATCACTTTTGTTCCTCATGTTTCTCAAAGGTTAAAAGTACACACTTTAATTCCCAAAAGCTGAGGAAGAGGGCTGATCTGGCTGATCGTGTCACCTATGGCCTGCCAGAGTTGATACAGCTGCTCTGGCTGGCTATGTGGATACCCTCTTTTTCCCTTATTGCCCCAGGAGTCTCACTGCTTCACCCTTGCAGAGGATGACTGTTTCCAGTAGTGGGACCATTCTCTAGTCTAGTCTCTCTCTTTTCTTAAGAGCTAGCTAGAATATAGCAAACCTAGCAGTGATGGTCATGTAAACACATAGACAAAGCTCTGAGGTGGGTCCCCAACACCTAGGCTAAGTAGTGTCCTAGCACTACTATCATGCACTGGCAAAATATCAGAAGCTTCTCTCTCAGCATATGCTCTTTCCAAAAAAGCTTTACACATGCAGGTATATTGTAGGTATTTTCTAACAGGAGTGCCTTCCTTGGCAGTATTCCCACACAGCTACCAAGAGCATTTACCAGGGGGCCAGGACTCTGCTTCCCTTAAGGGAAGCACATATGCTAGTCTTTAGCTTCCTTATATATAAAAACAAACATAGCATACACATATACTCTAAAAACAAAGAAAATAACCTTCTGGGTCCAGAAGAAGGGAACTTGAAGAAAACACATATATTGCTTTTCATTCAGATTGTTTGTGTTTGGTGATGAGGCCTTCTCTATGGAGCCAACCCTGGGCCCGTTCAGTATCAATTCATTGTTATAGTTGCTCCCAGCTGCCTCAGCTTCCATGTTGCTTAGCTTAGATCTTACTCCCAATGCTAGATGATAAGCTTCCTGGAGACAGACTGTCTCCAATTCTATAGTTTCATTGCAAACCCACATGGACAGCATAGCTAGCAGTTGTCCTAGGGGACTTAGGTCTGTAACTCACAGCTTGCCACTGAGCACAGGCAGGTCAAAGGCCCACAGCATCCTACCCAGGCCTTGCTTACCTCTACAATCATCTTGACTGTAGGCAACGTTGTTGCAATGTTCTGTGGATGTGGAGGTCGCACGGTGATTGGCACACAACCCGCATATAGGCAACCATAAAATGCAGCGATAAGGTCTATTCCTACACAAGAGGAAAGCAGAAATACTTTTTTAAAAGCCAGTTACTTTTTGCTCCACTGCTCTCTCTTTCAGTGTAAGTTCTAGCCTGGGAAAAGTCGGACAGTTAGGGAAACAAAGACTTTAACTCCTTCCTCCCTGTTCCTTTTGGTAAGTCTCAATGATTGATTTCTTGTGGCTTTTTCTTTTAGGCACAAGATGCTAAGACAGTTTATATGTTTCATTTATATGTCATTTCTCTAGATAAGTATTCAATGGTATGATTATGTCAAGGAGCTAAAAACTTAATTACTGCCAATAATATGAACTACCTTAGACACTCAATCAAATGTAGAGATAAAGGTTTGGGTAGGTATTGCTTTAAGACTCTAAAACAGTGTCAACATGTAGCCTAGACCTGGTGAGTGAGAATATTCAGAGGCAAATGAGCTTGGCTTGGCGGGAATCTACACAGAAACAAAGAACATACTAGACAGTAACCTGGACACTCCACAAGTGCCACTGGGGGCAGCAAAGTGCTTCCTCACATTGCTATCCTTGCTACCACTCTCAGGGGTCAGGACCAATCCTACTGCTTACCTGGAGGGTAGACTAATGCCACATGGTCTCCATCCTGCAGGTGGCCCCTCTCCATCAGCATCACTGCTATCTTTTCTGCACGCTTGTGTAGTTGAACACATGTCAAGGAATTTGCTATTGTTCCCTGAATATCACAAGAACAGGTAGTTAAGGGGGATCTTCACCATACCAGATCATGCATCATATAAACCATTCACATGAAATTCTCGGGTGAATGGATTTTGGGACATTCACAGAACCACCATTTTAATGATCAGATTTATATGCTTTCATCATCCTCACCTCCTATACCAAAAGAAAACTGACTCTCCCTCCTCAAAGGCCAGCAACTGTCACTAGCTCTTCAGCTAGGCAGCTCAACTGAGATGTTTTCATGCAGATTTTTAAAATATGCAAAAACAGCAAAACATATGCAAAAATATCTTTAGGCCACCTCGAAAGAGGCTTACCAGGAAAGACTAGTGCAGGATAGTCACTGAGAAATACTAAAACATACGCCATTCATTATTTACACTGTGAAGGAAAGAATGAATGAACTGTATCATAGCAGAGTATACAGGTATATGTCTGCAGTGCCAGCACTGGGAAGCTGAGTCAGGAGGATAGGGGCCAGCTTTGGCTATTTATAGGCAACCTGTACTGCATAGTAGAAACCCATCTAAAAATAATTGGAGAAAAAAGGGGTAAATTCTTTTCAGAAGTTACATTCACCTAAATTTCCTAATACATTTCCTAATAATATTCCTGAGATACAATGTATATAGCTCATTTGCAGTAATCAGAGGTGTAAAGAGATCACTGTCTACAGTAACTTTAAAATATTGCTTTTTAAAACAATGGACATTTCTAGCTGGTAGTCTATGGATAAGGAAGATCGGAGAAGCAGAATGAAAAGTTATCATGCACAATCTTGGCTAAGTTTACAACATTTATGTATGTTGTTTTAAAGACGGATGTGGGAGCTTGTGGTAGTCATAGGAAAATGCGATGAGCTTCAAGACTTAGGGACCGAAACTCCTAAATTAAAGATATGTGTGAAAGTGAGATATTTAATGAGCTGCTAAGAGAACTGCCATGTGGAAAAAACCTGTATGGACCACAATGACCAGAGCCTCTGGGCAGTCAGGAAACAGTGTCTGGAAAAACACACCGAATTCCTGTCCTACATGTCATAGACAGACATATGGATAGGAAGAGTGGTCCTGATGCGATGTGCAGTGGAGTACTTTATAATGCATTAAGGTGCATATGCCCTTAGCTTATATTTCGCAAAGCATTCACCAGTACTGTTTAATCAAGGTAAATCCTATGAAGCCGAGTTGTAGTCTTGGAGGATACAAGGAATGGTGGGGAGTGGGGAGCCACCTAGGTAACAGCCAAGTCAGCCTTCAGACGCTACTGATGCTGTGACCAGTGTTTGATATTAGAGATGCTTAACTTGTGAGTCTCTAAACTGATCCTTCTTCCACACATGCTCCTTTGTATCAAACTGGTATGTAAAGGAAACCAGTGAGAGCTGAGTACAGCAAAGATGCTGACTGGGTGTAGGTATATGGGGTGATATGAGTCTAAGAAATACAGACTAAAAGTTGTAATTTGGTGCCTTCAAGATTAAGCATTCCTCTGAGCATTTACTCATGGACATGTCTGTCAGCACAAATCAAAACATACACCTTGGACTTAAAGCTCATTGAGCTCTTCAAAGCACTTGAAAAATATAAACGCACATCTGACAGTAAGGCTCTCATCGAACCCATCCTTGACACTGGAGTGTGGCAGTCTCTTTATGAGGAAAAGCCACCTATGATTATACACAGGGAATGAGTCTCTTTATGAGGAAAAGCCACCTATGATTATACACAGGGAATGAGCTTCATGGCAATATGGAAATATGCCTCAGAAGAGAGCTGGCAGGATTGGTGAATTCATCTGTCCCTACTGAGAACATCTATCTGTTAAGGAGAAGTGCCTTACCATGCTACTGTTACTGTATGCCTGCCTCTGCTTAAGATAGCTATTACATTTATTAGCTACAATTTTCCTCCACATTCAGAAGAGCTAAAGTGTATTGCTACCACAGTTTGGATGTGGTCTGAGTTTTCTCCAAGGCACCATGGGTTCAAATTTAATCCCAAGCGTGAGAAATGAGAATGTTGGAAACTTATTAAGATCAGTGTTTAGAGGTAAAGCTTCAGGACAGAGAGCAGGATCACATAATGTCATTAGAATGGAACCTCCATGGTGGGATCATAGTGGGTTTCTAGAAGTGGGTGGAACCAGCACAGATACCCACAGTCCTTCTCTCCTCTTATCACATGACACTCTGAGTTGTTTCAGGATTCTGTCAGCAAGAAAACCATTATAAGATGTGACCTCTCAACTTTACATCCCCAGAACTATAAGCCAACATAAACTTTTTAAAATAAAATTATCTGCCTCATAGATTTCTTTATAGCAACAAAAAAGGACCAACCTGCTGTTATTGATAAGACAAAGCCTACAATGTGCCCCCTCTCCTTTTCTTTGGTTCTGAGATTTGAGAAATTTGGACTAGTCACAATCAGCAGTCAATGAGTTCTTAGAAAATACACTTTAAATCTAGCTACTGAAAATTCCTACCAATAGGCTTTTAAATAAGTATGAAGCCTAATTCACATGCTGTCTTTTATCTTTGAAAAAATTCTTAGACAATTTCTAAAATACCCTTTATTGTTTCATGGGAGTTAATGTAAAAACCCATCACATTCTGTGATAATGGTTGTACTGGCTGGTTCTGTGTGTCAACTTGACACAGGATGGAGTTATTACAGAGAATGGAGCTTCAGTTGGGGGAAGTGCCTCCATGAGATCCAGCTGTGGGGCATTTTCTCAATTAGTGATCAAGGGGGTAGGGCCCCTTGTGGGTGTTGCCATCCCTGGGCTGGAAGTCTTGGGTTCTATAAGAGAGCAGGCTGAGCAAGCCAGGGGAAGGCAAGCCAGTAAGTAACATCCCTCCATGGCCTCTGCATCAGCTCCTGCTTCATGACCTGCTTGAGTTCCAGTCCTGACTTCCTCTGGTGATCAACAGCCATGTGGAAGTAAGCTGAATAAACCCTTTCCTCCCCAACTTGCTTCTTGGTCATGATGTTTGTGCAGGAATAGAAACCCTGACTAAGACAATGGTGTAGGAGATAAATATGCTTTGTGGTGACTAAGATCTGAAACTATCATGAACAGAAACTTGAAACTCATGAGTATTATGCTCAAGTCCCTTCAGAAGTTGTTATGTGGGAAAGAGGTAGACTATCATATTGCAAGTCTGACATAAATTTTTGATTCATAGATATGGCTATGTAATAAGGTAACCACCAAATGGGTAACTTCTTGCTTGGAAAGAAGATATTGAATAAATGGTGTCTTCCCCTGAACACTGGAGCCCCTCACTAGGTCACTGGAGCTGCGGTATGTGTTGAGGTCCATCTCTCCCACGACCTCCTCTCTACATTACCTGAAGAGTAACTCTCAGTAGGTTGGTAGCTTGCATGCTAATTACCATATAAGATTGCAAGGCTGAATATGACATGTACTGGGTGTACAATGTGACACAAGTTCATTGCTACTGACTCTTTAATAGCCTAGTGTGTTTGTATTCATGTAGTGAGAGTATATGTTTATGCTCGGAGATAAGAGCATTAATCATGCTTGTACATGGAGGCAAGAGAGCAACCTCAGGCATAGTTCATCTATAAGGTACTGTCCACCCCCACATTTATTTAGAAGAGGTCCCACAGTAGTCTTGAACCTAGGGATCTACCTGTCTCTACTTTCCCATGGCTGGGATTATAAGCATGTCATCTCACCACCACCACCACCCCACCTTGTGTAAATCAAGAATTAACGTATGTCCGCATGCTTATGAGGTAACTGTCTTACTGACTGAGCCTCTCTAGCCTCCATTTACTTTGAAGATTTTAATAAAATCCTTTATTGCAGCAGAAATGCTATCAATTTCAAGGACATGTTTCATTTTTCCAAGCACTATTTGTTAATAACACAAGTTGCAAGTGAATATTTCCATGAAGTATTAATCATTTAGCCTCAGGTAACAGATCATTTTCCAACATCCTCATCAACATTCATGGGAAAAATTGATTTCTATTTTGAAACCACTGGATAAAAAGTAGGTTTCTAGGTAATGTTATTTCATCATGCTAGAACTGTCTTGTAAAATAAGTCATGGCAGAGTTTTCATGTCAAGCTGATTATTCAGAGACATCCAGGGGTTAGCATCCATTCTAAAACAACAAACTCCATGGCCACTGATTGTGAACTTCACACCACTTTAAGGTTTTATTTTAATATCTAAAACAATTAAGAAAAAAATTCATGTTTTGAGACTATAAAGAAAATACTACAAATAAAAAAAACAAAAAATAAAATGAGTTGTCTGAAGTTCCTGGTTAAAAACAAAACAACAAAAAAAGATATTCTGCATGATTTGAGACAGAAAGTTTTCTACTATTAGTGATCATTTTAATATGCACTATTCCAACTTTCTATTTTGCACATCTCATACCTAACTACTACAGTTGCCAAGGGTGCAGGTATATGAATGAACACTAAATGCAACAATGAAAAAACCCTTCACACTCTGAAGTCAAGTATTTCAATTATCTTAAAAGACCCACCATAAAAAAGATAGTTAAAAAAATCAAATTCATAACTATTAAAAATAGTGCTCAAGCGGGAAGAAAAGCACCCAAGCAGTGGGCACCAGTATGATGGGTGCTGAGTGAGTGTGTGTGAAAACCTGAGAAAGACCAGAGTCTGCAGTGCAGAGATGGGCAGCAGTGGGCACCAGTATGATGGATGCTTAGTGAGTGTGCATGAAAAGCTGAGAAAGATCAAAGTCTGCAGTGCAGAGATGAGAGAGGAAGTGAAGCTGATCAGTTTATGCACTGTGGAGAGGGGGAATTGGAGACAATGGTTCCAAGGTCACACTAGTTGGATGACATCACTTCAAGGTGCCATCAAGTTTGGATCTTTGTGTCTACAATGATCTCTTTACTCTTGCACTCCCTTGCTTAGACTTCCATAAAGTTTGAACACAGGTATTTATCCATCTTACAAAAATGGGAGCACGGTATTAGTCAATGTTAAAGGGGGAGTTTAAAGTGATTCATGTCTGACTTGCTCTGTTGACAGTTTGTAAAGAATATAATCACCATGGCAGTGTTAGGCAGATTAAGGAAAGAGAAGAGGTTATACTCATGAAAAATTTTGAGAAGATATTATGCCCAATGAAAAGGAGTTAAGACAACACATTCTAGTCACCACTTTGGAGGCAATATTGGAAGAGAGAGCTATGTAGGCTCTGGACAAAGGAAAGTCGAGAGGAGCTTATATAGGAAACACCACATGAAGAGAATCAAGGAAGAGGATATTAAAGGGAAATACAACTATCACAGATGTGAAGGAAGATGAAAATGGTAAGTTGTATGAAGTAAAAGAATCATGTGTAAATACATATGGTGAATATGGATTCAGTGAAAAAGATGAAAAATGGAAGTCTGAAACTGGAAAGATGGTTTAGTAGATAAAGGCATATATGTTCACAGGCCTGAGAGGCCCACGTTCAATATCCAGAACCCACATTATGGAAAGAGAACTGATTCCTACAAGTTGTCCTCTGACCTCCACAAGCATGCTGTTTTCCACACACACACATGCACACACACATATACAGGTACACACACATATACAGGCACACACATACACAGGCACACACACACACCAAATAAAAATGTAATGAAACTGAAATAAAAAGAGGGGAGAGGAATCATTTCAGATGCATGGGTATAAGATCTCTGAATTCTCAAAGTTCAGGCTCTATGACCAAATGGCCATATGACCATATATAGGAGGAGGTAGGGTGCGAACAGAGTGCCCCTCAGAGGGGAGGCATTCGGTTAGACATTCAGAGAGCAGGGGGACAATAGGAAAATGCTCTTTGTTGTCTCCAAGGACTCTCCCTGGATAAGGTTGTGAGCAGATGTAGTATATGATAAACCATCATGACTGCCGGGTGGTGGTGGCTCACGCCTTTAATGCCAGCACTTGGGAGGCAGAGGCAGGTGGATTTCTGAGTTTGAGGCCAGCCTGGTCTGCAGAGTGAGTTCTAGGACAGCCAGGGCTACACAGAGAAACCCTGTTTCAAAAAACCAAAAAAAAAACCAAAAAACAAACAAACAAAAAAAAAAACATCATGACCAACTCCACAAAGGGTAATTTTAAGCTGATAAGGACTTTTATGACAGAGTATGGTGAAGGATGTCCAAGTACATATGGTCAGAGAAACACAAAGAAACCCTGACAACTAGAAACCAAACCTTTTAAGCACTCAAGACTTTGATAATTAGGAATCCTAAACGGCCTAAGTTTTCTAGACTTATGTACTTGTACTTGTCAAGAGGTCCAACTATTTATCTATTTTTCAAGCTTTAGCTCCAAAGCATAAAGGTAAAAAAAAAAAAATCCAAAATACATGTTTGCATGTAATTTCCATTTTTAATATTTGCTACTATATTTAAGGTCTGGCTTCTGAGTGATTTTAAGGAAGAAGAGTTTGAATTGCTAATGTGAAATTAAACAGAAACTTTATAAAGTAGAAATGGCTTCATTCTCTTGAGTCTGCACCTAAGTCATTTATATTGAAGCAAGCTTGTTTATAATAAGAATATAAGCATCTCCTAGGACTGCATTAGTCTTCTACTGTAGGTACCATTAACCTCTTCATTTTGGGTAGAAATGCCGCAGAGAAAGTGAGAACACTAACAAGTGTACATTTATTGCTTTGCTCTCTCCTTCCTCTCCTTCCTGACTGCTGATACAGTGTGATTTGTTGCCCCAAGCTCCAGATGCCGTGATTTCCTCCATAATGATGAACTGTAACCTCTGAGCTCAAATACTCACCCCCTCAAATGTTAAGTAAAAGAGAGAAGTCGTCTTTGGGAATATTATAAAAGGAGGTGACCTCCCAGGAAACAGTTCAGACTAAAGTAAGCCATTAGGAAATATGAGCTCTAGAGCTCTGAAGCCTACCCGACAATTGAGCAGAGTGTACAGCAGGTGGTCTGGAGTGGTCTGCGCTCTCCATTGTAAGACCTCTGAGAGGAACAGGAACTGGAATGATACAAGGATATCAGGGTCATGCCACTGGAGTCTGGGTTAGGCAATCTCAATATTTAAGTAAAAATAAATTATTTGAGTGCATGCTTTCCTACACAAAGGTATAAGGACATATTTACATTTAAAAAATTCTGACAGACATGTCATCAACAGAATACACAAGTACTTGGCTTTCCCTGCTGCTGTTTAGTATTCAATGCATCTGACTGAAACTGACAGTTTCAAGGACAGCTATAGTACCCTTGGTTAGGCAAGTTCTCTCTACAAGTCAGCCCAAGGGAAGGAGGGGGAGCTAGCCCCCTATAGGTAAGATCATCTAACATGCAGCCATCTTTCCTCCTGTGGCTGCCAGAATATGCAATGCTGATTTCTGTGATATACAGGGCAAGAATCTAATCTAGCTTAAAAAAAAAAAAAAGCAGCTTCTATTAAATATGTGACTGTAGAATACCATTCTCTCGTATTATTAAAATTGCATTGCAAAGTACATAGATTAAATGCATCAAACTAATTTAGTCTGTAATAAAAAGGACAGCCCCATTTCTTATGAAGAGATAATAAATATCCATATAACATTCTAACATCTTTTATTAATAGACATGTACTACATGAGGGGAGTGTGATGACAAGTTCTTTTAATGAAGAAATGCTGTATGTTATTACACTGGAAGTATTTAAATGATTTTGTCACATTCCTTAGTGAATGGGTCTACTTTTGGGCTGTGGGAAACAGGGAGTCCTAAGCATTATCAGAGCTGAAATGGTACAATGAAATGTTATGAACTTTGCTGTGTGGGTGGAGAGGAGCTAGATATTTGCTCTGTAAGCTGCAGAGTAAGAATATCTAGCTGCTACCAACCAACCAAAAGACAAAACATTGTACCCCAAGGCCACTATGAGGCAGTGTGTGCTTCACTTGCAGCCTGGTGGGGTAGGGGATCCACAGAAAGAAGCAAGTGGTGAAGATCCACGGTTTCCTAATATTTGCCTCAGTCCTGCTCATGTGGATGATATCACTTCATTTCTGTGGTATGCTAAAATTTCCTCATGCCCCTGTAACATTCTCCCCTATAAGACCATGAAACTTTACTGTATGACAAGTGGGAAGGTGGAGTAGGATCATCAAAGACATGAAATCAGCAATAGACTTGGAACAGACGCAGTGAGGACTCAGGACAGTCACTCTGTGAGTCTACAAATAGTTAACGTAGCTCTAAAGTTAAGGGAATAACATGAGTTCTGACCTCGGTTCTCACCTTCCGAGCCTGGTCATTGTCCTCTATCTGACCCAGGTCTCTGCCACTAGCCTGGGCAATCCTCTTCCCAGACACTAGATTTCCCACCATCACTGAGGCAGGGCCAATTTCTGGAAGAAATAAAAAAGCAAATAATCTTAGAGACAGAAGGGAAATTCTTTTTAATAGAATTCTTATCAAATTAGTAAAGAATTAACTTCAGGAAATGCTCTGAAAGACCCAGCTTCAAATCGCTCTCATAAGAGAAATTACTGATGTGCTTGTGATGGCCAAAATGAAACCTGGGTGAGGGCACACAACAGTAGTATCTTCAACACACATAGAATCCCTCGCACCCTGTAAGCTGATGGTTCTGTTGTCTAGTGTGAAGCCAACAGGTGATAATGCATATTCAGAGGTGATTATAAAAGCTGTACCAAGGATAAACATAGGATGTAAAGCTAGGATGCACTCCCTAGAGGAAGACTTACCTCTCTTCTTTTCTGGGATTATGGTCTATAGTGAGAGCTGACTCAAACCAAGCAAATTATAACACATTTACCTTTTGGGATAGATTCAGAGAATACTCATGAAGGGACATGATAGAGGCCCACAATGAGATATATATGAGTGAACCTAGAAGGCATTATAAAAATGAAAGTTGTTTTCTACTCCAGTGCTACAAACTCAATGAGCTTTCTTTCCTTAGTTTAAGATAGCAGTTTGAAAGAGATACATCAGACATGTTTCCCATAGCTTCACTTTTTCAATTACGAAAGAAGGAAATTTCTTTAAAAATATTTTTTTACAAAATTTTTTTGTTACACTTATTTACTTGTGCATGTACATGCACTCATGCCATGGTGTGAGTGTAGAGGTTAGAGGACAACTTGCTAGAGTCAGTTCTCTCCTTTTATCATGTGGGTCCTGGGGGAAATTAATGTCAGGCTCAGAACTGACAGCAAGCACTTTACTCTCTGAGCCATTTTACTGACCCAGAAACTTCTTAAAGAACTGCATAAACTCAAACAATTGACTGTTAGAAACCCAACACGCCAGTCACACCTTTTCATTAAATGCACACATACAAACGAAGGACTATATTTAACAGAAAAAGATAGTCATTCTAGATCTCAATCTCTCTCTCTCTCTCTCTCTCTCTCTCTCTCTCTCCCTCTCTCTCTCTCTCTCTGTGTGTGTGTATTTGTGTGTGTGTGTGTGTGTGTGTGTGTGTGTGTGTATGAAAGAGACAGAGAGGGAGACAGACAGACAGACACATAGAGTGGGTAGGGAGAGAGATAGGAGAGGGAGGCATTGAGTACAGAGGATAAGGGAGAGAAGAAAAAGATATTTAATACATGAATTATGGTACAAGGACTGAAAAGATGATGGATAAAGATGTGGGTAAAGTACTTGCTATGCAGTACTATGAAGAGTGGAGTGTGGAGTTCAGTCCCCAGAACCCATGTAAAAAGCTAGGTGCACGTGGCAGCCCTCTGTAATCTCAATGCACAGGATGTAGACAACATAGGCAAAGACAACTTAAAATAAGCTAGCTAGCTAGACTAGCTGAATTAACAAAGCTTTAAGTTTAGCAAGGGCCCCTGCCTCAGCATATTAGGTGGTGAGTGATTAAAAACACACATCAACTTAGAGTCTTTACACACTCAAGTATACTCATACATGTGAACATGCATACAAAACACATCATATCCAAACAGGAAAAAAAATCACAGCATAAAATAACAAATGTAGCATGATCAATTTGTACTTAATTTCTATTTTGATGAAATTTAAGTTGGCATCTGTTAAGTCAAATTGTTATTAAATGTCTGGTGATTAAGCTCTATGTTTATCAATCAAGACACATGCATTATTTACTATCACAAAGAGCCGAGTGTCTTGCAGATCAACCAGGAGATTAGGGAACATATAAAATAAAAAGATGAGATTCACATTAATGTATACAGTGGCAAAGAACAAGGCTTAGAATGGGCCAGTTACCATGACAATCACAACGACCATTGTTCTGGATTCCCCATGAAAACCTTCTAGAATGCTGACTCAGACCACAAAGCACTCCAGTACCTGTTCATCCTTTTGTCTGAATGTCCAAGTAGAGCATGGTCATTCATCCTCTATAGACACTCAGTGGCCCATGTTGAATTTAGTTTGGCAGAAAACACATCTTCCCCTTGTGCTGGACACTATGCTTGGGACTCCTCTGTGTTCTTCAGCTACTCTGATAGAATGTCATGAGGGAAGCTGTAGCTGTGGATCTGGGTCTGTTCTGGTAACTGGTGGAGGACTGTTGCTAGTTCTTCCGATGGCTTAAAAGTCATTCAACACTTCTGTGATCAGGTTTTTAATCATACTACACACTACTATTAACTGAATAAATAACTTGCCCATGAGAGAAAACAACTTTGTTGTCTGTGAGCCTGTATTTTAAGGACTCTATCCGTAGCTCATGGTCAATGTTTGCTCTGGTTGCCAGTAACACACCTTTTCACACTAATTTTAAATGTTTCTTCAAAAGGGAATTTTGAAATCATCTAGCTTAATTCCCTCACTATATCTATAGAAAATGAGGTCCCAGAACAATGGCCTCTGGGGACATTACAGGTCATCAGCAAATCTAGAAAGATTTATATACATAGGTCATAATGCCTCAGCTTAGCTGCTATGCAGTACTTGAAGGGGTAGGGAGTAAGAAAGGATAGAAAGAAGGTACAGTAGTAAAGGGGAAAAAAGACAAGGTACTGCTTAGCACTTGTAAAGCCCTGAATTCAGTTTGCAAAATGAAAGAAGAAAAAAAAAGAATGTCTTTTGAGGATACATTATATTACTACACCTTCCACACAAAACATCCCTGAGGTGTAAAAACACTAAGAGCCAGGGTTCTGCATTCTGCAGGCGTGGATTCAACTCCTCAGCTTCCTATATGTTTGGCCAATCACTTTTCTCTTTCAAGTTTTACATTCTTGATCTTTGAATTTGAGGTTACCCACCTGCCTTACTGACAGACCTACGTCCTGGAGAGGTACAGACAGGCTGCAGCCTGCAAGACACACAAGACCTTTGAAGAGTGCTCAGGATGAGATCTTCTGAAGTGGCCTGCACATTTATTACAGTGTTGTATTCAGGCACTGGCTGGGGTAATAAGGTCATCCACCTTTAGGATGACTTGCTAAAGATCCAACAGGGTTATTCTTTAACAGGTGGCAGTAAAAGATCCTAAGCTAGTCTTAAGAAACAGAGAATGGGTAATGTTGAGGAACAGATCATGCCACCTGGGTTTAGATTCTGTGTTGGGCACATTGTAGCTATGTGATGTCAGATAAAACTCAATCTCTGTGCTTTGTCATCTTCATCCGTACAATGAAGAATACTCTTCTCATAGGGTTCCATGAGGATCAACAGAGTAGCACATACAGAGACCATGATGTTACATGGCATATCATATTTGTCTAACTTTGGTCTGGTCTGTAAATACCAGCCCCAACACTATCAAGTCAGCAGGAGAGTTCTTATTTCCTAATTGACCACATTCTGACAAATTCACTGACAAGTGTGTGTGATCTAGTAGTATATGACTGATTTAGAAGCTGAGAATTGTGCCAGATAAAGAGTAATGTGTTCCCAATCTGTCAGGCACTGAGATAATAGTATTAGTCAGAAATAAATAGAATTCCTCATTTTTTAAAGTGTTATCCCATAGCATACTGCTTTTACTCCTAAATTAACCACATAAAACCTGTAAGGCTGCATTATTCTGATTCCGTACACTAGGACCTTAAGGGGATGGTCTAGGGCCACCAATAGGTAACTGCACCACCAAGTCCAGTGAAAGTACTACCCAACAAGGTTACAGACCTCTTCCATACCCATGCTCTGTACAAACTACCTGAGTACTCACTGTCTCAGCAGAGCTGTGATACCCTAGCCATCAAGGTACAAACACATCTTGTGAGGCGAATGCTCTATCTGGAGTGTGCATCGTGTGGAGAACATGAGAGCAGAAGCTTACCAGTATTCTCATATGAGCCCCTCCTGAGCCGCTATTGATAGAAATATAGCATATAAAACCTACTCAAAGCTGTATCAATGCAGGGCTCCATGGCATACCTGGCTGCTTTTGCCGGGGTTTTGGTAAATTTGTGACACAGGTGTGTGGGCACATCAGGACATTACAGGGGTGAAGGGAGCCCTCCAGGAAAAGCTGCTTTGTTTCTGACAAATGGATGCCACCAAGTGGGGTTTTGGGAAGGGTATTTGCTGGTACCAAGGCCAGGCAATAAACTCCAACTTGATGTATACTGTCAATTGCCTGAAAAAAGAAGAAAGGGGCAGTCATTTTAAAATAGGAAATAAAAAACAGAAACAGTACATAATGTATTTGTCTAGGTCTTTTGTGTAATGGGAGTATAAAAGTGTGTGTGTGCATATGCACAAATGCATGTGTTTACTGTACAGAGGATCACCTCTGGTGTTGGATTTTAAGTGCTGTCTGCTTTTATTTAGTTTTTGTTTTTGTTTTTGTTTTTTATCTTTTTGAAGAAAAGGTCTTTTTATTGGCTCACAGTTTGCAGTTAGGATAGGCTGGCTGGACAGAGGGCCTGCCTGTCTGTCCTTCCAGCAATAGGATCACTATCCCTGGCTCTTTTTACATGACTTCTGAGGACTGAATTTTAGTACTTATGCTTATGCAGAAAGTACTTGACTCACTGAGCTAGCTCTCCCATCTTCCCCCTTTTTGTTTTCCTGGTTTTGTTTGTTTTTGTTTTGTTTTGTTTGAGACAAAGGTTCACACTTTAGCCCAGGCTGATCTATAACCAATGGCCCTTCTCTCGCCTCAGCCTCTGAAATTACAGAGATTATAGAAATTACAGAGATTCCCTGGGATTACAGGAATGAGACACT
Source organism: Mastomys coucha (assembly GCF_008632895.1). Lineage (NCBI taxonomy): Eukaryota > Metazoa > Chordata > Mammalia > Rodentia > Muridae > Mastomys > Mastomys coucha. The sequence goes on along the minus strand of NW_022196913.1, from coordinate 14,598,781 downwards.
ATACCTAGCATTTGTAAATAACTGCATGCACAAAAACTTTGTGTATATAAACACTCACAAAAGGAAAATTTGTCACATGAGAAAAATTCATTTTATCCAATGGAGTCTTAGTAGGTATATAAACCATGCTTAAGGACAAGCCCCATACCCAGCAGTAGAGGGTCAACAAAGAATGAACTCAATAGTATTTTTGGAGGTTTCCTTCTCATAAAGCTTTTTGTCTGGGCAATTTTTGTTTTTTACCATAAAGGTCTTTTAAGAATATTTTGTTTTCCAACTCTGTTTTTGCAGGATTTACATGTGTGTTGGGTGTATGTATATCTCTGTGTCCATAGCTCCTGGGCTTATTATTCTCTAGCTCTTTTTTTTGTCTCAGTCAGTCTGTCTCTATTCATCTCTCTCTCTCTCTCTCTCTCTCTCTCTCTCTCTCTCTGTGTGTGCGTGTGTGTGTGTGTGTGTGTGTGTGTGTGTGTGTGTGTGTGTGTAGTTGCCTCCTTTCTAGTGAGAAAAAGAAAAGGATGTGGACTTGGGTGGGTGGGGAGATGATAGGGAGGACCTTGGAAGAGTTGTCGGCAGTGAAACCATGATCAGAATATATTGAATGAATATTCTCTACTTTTAATAAAAATAAAAATTATAAAACTATCTACTGTATAATATACAAAGTACATATGTATGAACAGTGTTCTGCAGAAGAGGTGATTTTCTCACTACATTAGAAAGATGGCATAAATTCACATAGAGCTGTTGGAAAATCATAAGTAATTAAAAAGGGGGAGAAGGGTGTAGAAAAGAGTGTATATTCTCATGATTGTCATAACACATGCTTGTTGTCCTCCAGTATAACTGCTAAGTAATTTTGCAGTTCCTGACTTCTACACTTCATCTGTTCAGCTTGTTTGTAGACACCATAGAATTTCCAATCAGACAATAGAATATGGGCATATGGGCAAAGGGAATGGTTGGCAAAGGTTGGGCCCCAATCTTATAGTGAATGAGAAAAGCCAAAACTACGTAAATGCTTTAGATGCAGGCATGCTACCTGAAGTACTCTGCTCATCCACTGGAAACTGTCTTCCTCTGTGGAGTCCGGCCTCTGCTCAGCCACAATCACTATCCTTTCATCATGAAGGACAGTCACCGAGAACACAGCTATCCTGCAAGAAATAGATGGGACTTATGAGCAGAGGACAGAGACCTGCTGCCTGGACTCTTGTGGACTCTCATAATTAAGGTTAATTACTCAAATCTATGGACGACTTCACACTACTTGTGAAAGGCTGAGGGTGAAAAGAAACAATACACACAATAACACTTGAAGGCTATTTGCCATCTCTTTCATGTCATTTCTTGTCATCTATTTGGGGATCCGGGTTACAGGTGTAGCCAATATGCAGACAAAACCAGCTGTAAATGCAGCCCCACAGAAAGTAGTAACTTATGTACAATCTTATGACTTTTGTGTGCCATTTTTTTTTTTTTTTTGGCAGGGGGTAACTCGACTGCAGCTGCCCTAAGGCTGGCTGACTGAAGGATGAGTTTATGTATGACCAGTGCAAGGTCTAGCTGGTATTTGGAGATGGTATCAATCTTCCTTGAGTTTGCAACTGTAAAGTAGCCCTCTCCACAGCAGCAGAAAGTTTCCTTGCAACTAATGGTTCTTTGCTCAAATTTGCCTGCTTTGTATGGTTACCACACTAATGCAGCCACTGAAAACTTCTATATACACCCCTGCTTTTACAAATAGGTTCCCATTTTCTAGTTTCTTTTCCCCCTTCAAAGTTATTTTTTTTTTTAAATTTTCAAAGTTTCGTGTATGTATGCAATGTACATTGGTCATTTCCACCATTCTACTCTCTATCCAACTGCCTTCCCACAACACATCTCTTTCCCAACTTCATGTCTTTTGTTGTTGTTGTTTTAAAACACCCCCAATTAGTGCTTCCCACATGCACATGGGTATGAGGTCATTGAGGCATGGGCAACCTGCCAGTAGCTACCCTCTCCCAATAGGAAACTGACCTTCCATCTCTCAGCAGCTAGCCATAGATTGTCAACTAGGCCTAGACCAGTGGTGCTCAACATTCCCAGTGCTGCCACTGTTTAATATAGCTCCTCACATTGTGGTAACACCCAACTATGAAATTGTTTTGTTACTACTCCCTAATTTTGCTACTGTTGTGAACTGCAGTGTAAACCTCTGTGTTTTCCAATGGCCTTACGTGATACCTGTGAAAGGGTTGTTTGACCTGCAGGTTAAGAAACACTGGCCTGGAGCCTCATGAGCCCTTCCCAGTTCATGCTGAATTGTAAACTAGCTTCATCTTGAGCAGGTTTTACATAGGTAATATAGCTACCATGAGCCCAGGCTATAGTTTTAAACATAATTTAAAGCTGGCAATGGTACAGCCATATGCCCATGAACTATTAGTTCTTGAAGATGAAACTGCATCTAGAGGAGTTTCTGATTTCTTCTACAGAACCAGAAAGCTCAGGAGCTACAGGAAAAGATCCAAATGTAACTAACAGTTGCTGAGTGTCTGCTAGGTGTCACTAGAAGGTATGAAGGAAGGAAGGAAGGAAGGAAACTGTGGGGGGCACTCAAATACATAAGCAGGCGCTTTTCCACATAAATTATGACTGAGTGATTTCTGGGTCTCTTGGGTTTCTGTAGTTGTTTATTATAGAATATTTCAGGACATTAAGTTGATGTGTACCTCATAGACTTCATATTAGTTCTTGAGGTATCACAACTTGTTGAGACCTTACTGAGTCCAAATGCTTCAATTTGATAGAAGAAGGAACTAAATCCAAATAAATTTAAGGAATTTCAGTACCCTTTAAGACCTATTCTACTGTGCTGGCCTATTCAATTTGACACAAGCTAGAATCATCAGAGAGGGAGCCTAGTTGAGAAAATGCTTCTATAGTACCAAGTTGTAGGTAAGCCTGTGGGGTGTTTTCTTAGTGACTGATGTGGAGGACCCATCCCATTGTGTATATGTGGGGGGGGGCACCTTGGGCTAGTTGTCTTGTGTTATATCAGAAAGCAGGCTGCACAAGCCACAAGAATCAAGCAAGTAGCATCCCTCCAAGGCCTCTGTATCAGCTCTTGCCTCCAGGTTCTTGCTTTGAGTTCCTGTCCTGACTTCCTTCAATGATGAACAACAATGTGGAAAAATAAGCCAAATAAACTCTTTTCCTCTTCTAGTTGCTTTTGGTCTGGTATTTTGCCACAGCAACAGTAACTCCATAAAACCAATTTTACCAAAAATGGGCATTTAATTTGCAAATAAGTACCACTAACCTGCCTCTGTAGACAAACTTCATGGGCTCAACAGCTAAGGCTGTGGCCACGATGTCATCTGCATTGTGTCTTCGTCCACTGACTACCATCAGGCCGTCCATCTTACCCACAACAAAGACAAGGCCCCCAGGACCAACAAATCCCAGCAAACCTGTCCTTATGAACGGGTATTCACTGATCGGAGCCCCAGAGCTTGTCATGGGAAATACCTATGGGAAACAAGGCTGCAATTAGGTCACCTTAACGGGTTAGCAGGATCATGGTCTTACCACTTTTCTGTGAAAAGAAACAAAATTTACTTCCCTATCTCCAATAACTCTGCCAGCATAAGATTGTGGTGACTCTGCTTGACAGTTCACAAACATGGTACAATGTTTACTCTTCATTGTCCATTAGACTGGATTTTGAATCACATGAGAGACACGCCTCAGGTCATACCTGAGAGCTTTAGCCAATAGAAGATTAAGTCTGAATAGGGGTCACAGTGTTTCATGGGCTGAGGGCTTAGACTGAATCCAGGGAAGCTAAGCACTAGCATTCATCTCTTGGAACTTCCTGACCATGGTTGCAATGGGATAAACCATCTTACATTCCCAACACCATGGCTTCCCCAGCATGATGGATTGTACTCTCAAACTTAACCAAAATAAACTCTTCCCACTTAGGTAAGCTTTTGTCAGATGGTAGAGGCAGGTCAAAAGTAACTAGTGCACATAGGCACATATTTCCCTTTGTTTCCCCACAGGCTCAGCAAAGTTCTGTCACTTCTGCATGTCTGGATGACATACAAAAGCTTTAGGAAGCTTCTCTCTTAAGTTCCAAGCCTCCAGACAGGCAGCAGCCGCTATGCTTAAAAAGCTAGGTAAAAGTGGTTAACAGAGACACAAGAGTGTATATTCTCATGATTGTCATAACACAAGCTTTTACAAGGTACGTTTTAAAATAACACATACTGGTGGTCGTTGATCCCTATTCACTAAAATGCTACTTTTTCTTATTGGAAGCATGCTGAAAAGGAAAATGTAGAGAACACAGCTAGTCCAAAATGTAAATCTTGTTTACTTCAACCTTGAAGATGAATCACATAGAAAAGGAAATTTTACTTAGACTGTGCACTCAGCTCCAGTTCTGGAGTTTTAGAGATTTGAGTTCATATTCATATGTATGTTAGTCCCCAAAGCTAACATTTAGGAATGAGTGATCTATTCTACTCATGAATCAGTGAAATCTGTGTTACTTCTAAGACTAAGGCTAAATGCCACATGAGAAAAAGAAGTTCTAAGACTTCTGTAATATAGTGCAGGACACCTGAACCTGAGATTTAACTCCTTCCATGTCTCTGTTCACTATGTGTTCACCACTCACAAAAAGCGGGTTATCTGTGGACACCAGATAGTCATACATGCATGGCACACATCTCATAAATATCCCACACATATACACAGCACATATATCCATATACTACATATATATCTTTACCAATGATCTCTTACCATATATATCTTGCATACTCACTTGTACCACTGAAATCATTATTTAATGTGCACATTCACTCAGGTTCTCCTGAGTTGACATCTGGCCAAGTTTAGTTGATGCTACAAGACTGTGTGGGAATGGCCAGCAGGCTTCCTGAGTAAAAACATTTATCCACATACCTATGCGGATCATCTCCTATCACATGTGTTTTTTCATTATTTACCTGTCAGCTGAGAATAATAAACACACACAAAAAAACCACTTTAAAGAAACTGTTTATTCTTTCTAAATACTAGCTAAAAGGTCAGAATAATGCTGAAAAGACAATTATCAAAACCAAAAATAGTATGCAAAAAGCAACCAATGAATGTTCTTTTGTGAAATCTTCATCATAGTAAGTTCCTTATCTGTTTCTGAACACCTGGCAAAGCTGAAGGATCTTCCCATCAACCTACCTCAAAGGTGTTCTTGGTCATGCCAGAGAGACCGTAATATGATGTTCCTGTGGCAACTGCACAGACACAGAGCTCCCCGATTTCATCCGTCCTGCACAACTGAGGAATCCCATCTGGCTTCACTGAACACATGATGGCTAAAGGCAAAACAAGAAAGCACAGGAAAGCATGAGCAAAGATCAGGGAAGTTAACAAATCCAGGAACACCGATGAGGGAACAAATGGGCAGACACAGCACCTTGAAGAAAATTCCAGTGAGGTCCGGGTGCTCATTCTCTCTAAGAGCTGGAACTTCTTATGTTGTATCAAAATGTCAGATTTCATTATTATGATGCAGTCACTTCAATTACTCTAATTTTAATATGAAAATTATATTTAGGGAGAGAAACTTTATGTGATGCTTATGTATGAGAGGATACTCAACAATGTGTCAGTTATTCTCTACACACGGACCAGAAGAACAGGTGAAAGTTCTAAAATACCACCTCAGCCCTGCAAACGAAGGGGCACAGGTGTGTGTTTGTAAGTCTGCCAAAGCTCTTCTAAGTTGAAAGCAGAATTTATAGCCTCCGGTGTCCTACATAAATCTGACCCTTTGGTTTAAATTCCCTGTTGCACATAGTCCTTCAGAGAACACTAATTTAAGTTTTTGGCATTCAGTGTGTGTGGGGTGGGGGGGAGAGAGACAGACAGAGACAGAGATAGACATACAGACATAGACACAGAGAGACACACAGAGAGACGGACAGAGGTAATTGGAGAGATCACTCAGTATTTAAGGGCATTGCTAACTCCAGTCTCAGGGGATCCAACATCTACTCTGGCTTATGTGGGCACCAGTCACACATGGTACACAGACACACATGGAGACAAAACACTCATACACATACAATTGAGAGAGAGAGAGAGAGAGAGAGAGAGAGAGAGAGAGAGAGAGAGAGAGAGAGAGAGAGCATATGAAGTTTGTAGGGGATAGAATTGAGGGCATAAAAAAGGAATTGCAAATGAAGGAATGGGGGTAGGTTTGATCAAAACAGTATATGTATGTATGAGATTCTTAATTATATTAAAAAGAAACACTTCTGAGAATTTTTTATTCTACTCCCACACTCTTGTAGACTAAAGCTCAGATGTGGTCCTTTACATCAGAATGCAGCAAAGAGTATAATTCTCTAGCTGTGGAAGGTTTATACTATTAGCATTCAAACTGTATAATACTGCACAGCCTGGAAAGGAACAAGTTCTTTATATACTAACAAATGAACATAAGACAAAAGGAGTTGTATTCTATATCCTATCATTGCATTTATAAAGCTAAAACCCAAGAAAGACAATATATAAGTACATATGGATGTGGGGGTGTGTTTCTTTGATATGATACTATACTATAGATTATTTCTGAATAGAAATTTCTGAAAAGAAAACTGTGGTATTGTAAGTGACTTGAGTGGACAGAAAGGTTTTTCATTGTTATGTCACCTGAATCTTTTGATGCCTCCAGCATAAGAATCATTTACTTAAAAGCTAATTTGCATGGCTTTTTGTAAAGAAAGAAAGCAACATAGCTAGGTGGTCTGACTAGTCCTGGAAAGTGGACAATGAGCCTAGGATAGCGTGAATTTGGACTTTGGAGACCTAAGTTGTTTTGACTCTAAAAGAGCTTCCACTAGAGCAAGGGGAATAGAACAGTTAAGAGCACTCAGGCCAGGCTTTTTTTCTGTTATGCTTTGAGAAAGAGAAGAGCCATTCCCCCACTCACTTCATCATTACAGATGAGCAGTGTGAAAAACCCACTTTTTTATGATTCCATGAGGGCAGTGTGGCCTTTTACCAACCAGCCATCAGATCCCAACCAAGATCCTGTAAGAAGCCAATTAGCTATCTATGGCTATGTGATATGTAACAATGACTGCTGCTCATGTATGGACTTGCTACTCTTTTGTGTGAAGGAGCACAGAGAGACTTCAAAGGAGGTGCCTACATTCTGGGCAGGGACTCTGAATGAGAAAGAACCCTGGGCTCCATCCTGGAATACAGAAATTGAGGACAAATATGCTGGTGTGCGTGGCCCTGTGAGACAGGCATCAGGAACAACATTCAACACATTACGAACATGGACTGTAGTCCTGTACACAGATAGCTCAGAAGCACCAAAGCATATTCATGATGGACTGAGAGGCAGGTGGTGTGTGTGTGTGTGTCTGTGTGTGTGTGTAGGGGGGTAGTGTCTCTTCAATCAAGTGACTATACTGCTTCCACCAATAAGCAGTAGCTTCATACCTAACAGGAACTGTCATTGCTCAGGTTTCATACATACTATTCAAAGCCCTTCATGCCTTACTAAAGGCAGAGCTTTGGTGTCCAGCTTGGGCTGAGGCATCAGGATGACTGAGGAGGGGGTCTGGGTTGCAAAAGCAGAAGCAGCTGAGAAACACTGGATTACAGAGTTGGTTCATAATGCCTTCCTGGAGGAAAGGGTTACAGAGAAGAGATATCCTTCACCAGCTTTATGAATATTTATGATTTTCTTCTCTTGGGACATGTTTTAGATGTCTAAAGATTAACCTAAAACATCCAAATATCAGCATTACAGTGCTGAACCCATGATATCATACAAGAAGAGAAGGTGCTAGCCTATGCTCAAAAAGCATATACTCACTGATGAGTCAGGAAACCATGACTGCCAACTTCACACTTGTGCTAGCTAGTTTTATGTCAACTTGAGGTAAGCTCTGAGAGGAAGGACACAATTAAGATGCCTCCATAAGGTCTAGCTGTAGGCAAGCCTGTGGGGCATTTGCCTAAACATTGATTAATGTGGGAGAACAGGCCACTGTGGATGAGGCCACCCCTAGACTGCTGGTCCTGACTGAGGAAGACTGAGGAAGTCATGGGGACCAAAGCAGCACTTTTTTTTCTTTTATTAGATATTTTCTTTATTTACATGTCATATGATTTCTCCTATCCCAGTTTCCCCTCCCCCCCCAAAAAAACCCCAAAACAACAACAAGAACAAATCCCTGTCCTCTTCCCTCTCCCCCTGCTCGCCACCCCACCCTCTCCCTCTTACTGGCCCTAGCATTCCCCTACACTGGGGCACAGAACCTTCACAGGGCCAAGAGCCTCTCCTCCCATTTATAACCAAAGCAGCACTTCTTTATGGCTTCTCTAAACCAGCTCCTGCCTCAGGTCCCTGCCCCATTCCTGCTTTGCCTTCCCTCAGCACTCTAATCCACAACAGATAATCCAAATAAAACTTTTCACTCTCAAGTTGTTTATAGTCTCACAGTGTTTTAGCACAACAACAGAAACTCAAACTAAGACAACACAGCAGGGCTGCACTCACCTCCAGGCATGACAAGGCCAACATCCTGCACTGTGAGCACAGACAGCTTCTCCTCTGAATCCACACGGATCACACCATAGGTCAGCCCATGCATGGATAGCACACCTCGCCCTGGTGGCTGGTTGCTGTCATCTGTGGGCCTAAAAAGGTAGTTTTAGCTGAGTATGTGCAAGTGCAAGCAAACAAACCATTCTACCTTTAGATGTGCACATCTACACACATGGCTTCTTCTTACTTGATTGCATAGCTACACTGATGTGTTTCAGTGACAGAAATGCTCAGACTCTTTTACAAAGGTATACTTAACTCAAATCTTATTTACCTATGTACAATTATTGCCTCACTTTCAGATTCAGAACCTAAGGCACAGACATGCTTCTTGTTGCTGTGACAAAGTACCTCACAAAATCAACACCAAGAACAGTTTCTCCTGGCTCATGGTTTTAGGATATAGTCCACCATAGTGGGGAAGGCAAGGTAACACAGGTGAGGCAGCTGCTTACAATCCATGTGTAGCTGGGAATAAGAGAGATGAATACAGGTTCTCAGCTTGGTTTTTCCTTTGTTTCAGACTCTAGCCCACTGCATGGTGCTGTCCACAGTGGATCTTCTCACTACAATTATCCCATCCTAGAAACTCCCTCACAGACATACCTAGAAGTTTCTGCCTTACGTAGTTTTAGATACTGTCAAACTAACAATTGGAATTAACCAGGACACATGCTAATCGTCCAGGTAACTGGTGGAACTTGATGGGCTCCGGGAAGACCTCATGCCCAAGCTTGGTTACTACTATCCTCTCATCCAGATGGTTTCCCTGTCTGTATCATTAGTATACAATGCACATCTTAGCTGGCTGGAGCTTTAGATGAATATTTAAACACAAATGTATGAGTCACACAAAGAACATTCTCAGCAAAGACTAGTCAGATCAGACATCACAACCAGCAAAGTTCTGAATACTTTATCTACTCTTCTGTTCCCGTGCCCCACCAGTAACCTGTTCACAGTCACCTATGTAAAGCTCTGGACTCTCTGATATGAAAGTAGATATAAATTATGTGCATTTGTAAACATATTTTCAATGAGAAGCAAAATCATAATATGCATATTCTACAATATGGTTTTATACAAATACATCTCTAGATATTTCCATGTGAGTGTCTATACATACCTATATAGAGAATGTACACACAGAAAACAATCAATGAATCTAGCTGTCTTACTTAATATACAGTATTCAATAATAGGAACATAAGGGTCCTTTATTTTAGCTCAATTTTTTTATAGTAGGTAATATATCTGTAAGCTATATGTGTAGACAGATAACAAAAGAACAAAGTACCTACACTTAAACATTTCAGGAATCATAAAAACCTTTTGAGAACACACTGATTTGCTTTCATTTTAACAAAATGGGAATACACTAGCATTTTCTCATTGATTAGACCTGTATGTGACACTGGCTGCACACAGTTATACATACATACATCCAGACGTTCTTTACAGTAACCCTATGCACAGATGAGGAAATGTTTCTAGAGCATGATCATAGCTCAGAGACAGAAGCAGGTGCCAACCTCGGGCAGCCTCAAGAATGTGCTTCTCACTATGGTGCTCAGCTGTCTCTCAGAGGACTGCATTCATTCCCCCCCCCCCCACACACACACCCTCAAGTTGATGAAAGACGCATTTTTCTTTCTTGTCTTAGTTGTGTTTTCTTGATTACTGTGTTGGACTTGTTTCTATTACTGTGATAAAATACACTGGCAAAAGCAGCGTAAGAGAGGAAAAGGCCTATTTTGGTTTACAGTTACAGAGAGGATACTGTATTATAGTGTTGAAGACATGGTAGCAGGAGCATAAGGCAGGCTGCTTGCTTCCCATCAGTAGTGCAGAAACAGAGTGAATGAACAGGAGGTGGAGCCAGGATATGAAACCCCAAGGCCTACCCATAGTGACTTACTTCCTTTAGAAAGGCTCCACTTCCTGACTGTTCCATTAGATTTTTGAACAGCACCACTAACTGGGTATCAAGTGTTCAAATACATGAGCTAATGGTGGTAGCAGGCATTTCACATTCAAACCACGAGAATTATTAACTGAGTCAAAGAGATGGCAAAATGAAGAAAATAGTGCTGATAAGCAGAATCCAGATAGATTCAAAACACTTACTTCAATAATCAATATGAACAAATTAAACAATGACTAATAAATATAGAGACTCATCTGTCAACATTCAGACTTGGATCAACAATGAAAAACCATGCTCAGGACTGCAGTAATGAGTACCTCACAAAGAACAAGCTACGAGAAGAATGAGTTTAGCAATTTCCAGGAATGCTAGAGGGCAGTTTCTTTACCTAGGGATATGGAGGAGTAAAATATACAGCTAAGCATTATACACAATGGTGCACTGATGTATAAAGAGCAAATTACAAGAAACAGAAAAAACAGCATGCTCAATCTTAGCACTCTGGCTTCATGAGAAATATGTTTTAAGGTAAATGACTTCAGACTATGTCTGTATTACTTAAAAATATGCTCAGCATTTCTTCCCCTTAACATGGCATTTCCAACCTCTGTAAAGCATTCAATAAACTATTAGCTAATCTTGCTGTATAATGCCTGAAGAAATAGCTTCTATAAATTTCAAACTATAGTTTGCTACTGCTAACAGGAAGCAGAGCCAGGCCAGCTTCAAAGGCATTAATACAAAATAAATGGAGGCAAGCAGTTATGATGATTCCAGGGCTTAACAGAGTAAAGGTGACTGACTATATTTGCAAAGCCTTGCTGCCATCTGTCATTCACTTACTGTTTGCAAGTGAGAAAACAAAAGTCTTTCATTCTCTCATTGTGGATAGGCTATTTCCAATGGACCAATTCTCAACTGAGGAACAGCTGGACATTTGGAGAGGAAACAACCATGGGCAATATCATGCTTCCCTCCTCTTGACTATAACATTCCCTGCTCTAATTCTGTATATTACAGAACATACACACATAATGTTATCACAGTAAGACTAGCATTAATAAGCAGCTAGGATTTGTTGAACTCCAGTTATGTATAAGGTATACTTTTAAACACTCATTATGATGCAGGTAATTTTTGATCCCCAAGATACATAAGCAAAATCTAGTTACAAAGCCAGTATGTAAACAGTAAGCAGATGGACACATGGGGGCAATAGCTTTCAGAGGAGACTAGCTGACCACAGTACTATGGTACTATGGAGAGACAGCAAGCAAGATGTGGCTCCATGCCTGAAACCCAGAAACACCAGAACACAAGGCTTGCTCCACTTGGTAGTATCAAAGTAGCTAATTTAGCTGAGTGTGATGGACTATGACCTCTAATCATAATGTGAGAGATGAAAACAGGAAAAGCAGGAATTCAGGTCAGCCTTGGCTACACAAGCAAGCGAGAAGCCAGATAAGGATATGTGAGATTTAGAAAATAGTCCAAAGTAGCTTTGGGAACGCCGATTCTATGAGAGAATATCTAGGTTTACAGTAAATCAATCACTAAAATGTTACGGTACAACTCACTCGATGAGGGTTTCTTCTAAACTGCTGACCGGGACTGGGAAGGAGGTACTTTTTCTAAGACAGCTGCTTTGCTTTTGAGTCACAAGCCATTACTGAAGGCTTTTCTTTTGGATGGTATAAACAAGCATTAAGCTGCCTGGGTCACCAAGCAGTGTGCAGATGCAGAGTTATCTCCATTGATTATTAATCTTTTCTAGAGGGATCTTTTAAAAACTGAAGCAAAATGGCTCATAATAAGTTAACAGCACCATATATCTATTTGCCTTGAAGCTGCTTAGAGAGCACTTATTTTAACAAATAGTATTTGAAAGGGAATTTTTCAGAATGCAAGGAGAAATTCAAGCTCAAAATGTTTTCCCTTAGTTCAACCTTAAGTATGAAAGACATGATAAAATTGAAAAGTTAACTAAAGCCACACTCTTAAGACAGTGAACTTGCAAAGTAAAAACAGTACATATCAGACCAAGGTAGCTTTCTTCTCTTTCATATGACCAGCATAGGCTATTATGTTTTTGAATGTGAAATGTTTTCCTTCATCTCGTGTTTGAGCACTTGGTTCCAAGATGGTGGCGGTGTTTGGGGAGGTTGTGAAACCTTGAGGAGGTAGGATCTAGCTGTAGGACATGGTTTACTTTGCAAGTGTTAGCAGCCATCTACATGACAAGACCAGAAAGGACAATCAGCCCATAAGCATAGGGAGAAGGCAAGTTCCTCACTGCTCTTTCCTCTGTGTATGTTCTATCTCTGAGTAGTACATTTCATAGTAAGTTTCTGAGTACAATTTAACCAAGTGTGGTGGTCTGAATGAAAATGACCCCCATAGACTCACAGGGAGTGGCATTATTAGAGGTGTGGCCTTGTTGGAGTAGACATGTCATTGGGGATAGGCTTTTCAGTTTTAGACACTCAAGCCGGACCTAGTGGCTCACTCTTTCTTCCTGTTGCCTTTGGAACTGGATGTAGAACTCTCGCTACCTTCTTCAGCACCATGCTGCATGTTGCCATGTTCCCACCATGATGATGATGGTGGTGGACTAGACCTCTGAACTGTACTAGCCCCAGTTAAATGTGGTCCTTTATAAGAGTTGCTGTAGTCATGCTCTACATAGCAATAGAAACCCTAACACACCTAATAATAGAATATACTCTTCAATCTAAGTGGTATGAGGTGAACAAGAGATGACAACTGCTCTCTTGGTGGTACTCAAGTCTGGCTTTCACTAAGGTGATTTTCAGTTTCAAAATAGTTTATGATGAAATATTTATACTTTTCTTTAACTTTTTACTTAAAATAATAAGCACTGATCTTTTATCTTCCTGAGTTTTAAAAATCAAACCATGGCTCTCTAATTTTGTTTATTTATTTTTTAAGGAATTATGAATGCTCTTGAAATATTCATGTTAATTTGTGGACTAGCTTCACCATTTTTCTTTTACAATTCTGTGTTCCTAATTACATTCTAGGAAGAAACTACTTAAGAAATTCCATTAGTAGATGGATATTTGATGGAGTACTGCCTTTTATTGGCATTTCTTCTCTTGATTTTCTCCCAGCTTTTTAATCTTCCGCCTTGATTTTCATAAAGCAGAAGAGGACTATTAGAGACAGGGGCATCTTGTTTTATTTCTCTGGAATTACATTTTAATTGCTCTTTTATATTACTATTAATTTTTTTGTTGTTGTTAGTATCAAGGTACTGAAGCAGAATCTTGTTAGCTGAGTAAGTTTTCACAGTTAGGGTAAAAAGTCAATATAATGTGGGGATGTGGGGATATGGCTCAGTGATCAAGACAGTCTGCTCTTGGTGAGGACCCAGGTTCAATTCCTGGTACCCACATGGCAGTACCAGGAAAAGGGATCTGATGAGGTTTTCTAGCTTTCATGGGTACCAAGTACAAACACATAAAACAACCAAACTCATAAAAATTAAAAAAATAATTTTTAAAGGTCAAATATGGCTTGGTATGATACTGCATATCTGCAAACCTCTATATTTAAGAGGTTGAGGCAAGAATATCAGGAGGTCAAGGCCAATCTCTACTACATAGTGAAATTTAAAGCTGGCTTGGACAGTATGAGATAGTTGTTCCAAACTGACAAAACCAAGTCTGCTCTCTTTCTGTATCCTATAGATAAAAGGGAACTGGATGTCAAGTTCATAGGGGCCAGAAAGACATCTGCTGACACCTCCTCTCCCTCTTTACTTTTCTCATCTTTCTGATGAGTTTGGTACCATATTTCAGGTTTCCCTAGTATTTTTCTATTTTACAATTTGCCTACAGAAAATAAGGAGCATATAAAATATTATGGTGACTATAGTAAAGAAGTAAGTTTTTAATACTTAAGTGTTTTAGTCTGTTTTTCTTGTTATAACAGAATGCTATACAGACTGAACAACATAGCTAACAGAGGTTTGTTCAGCTTCTAGTTCTGGACATTTGGAAGAAATCCAAAAGGAGTCTGTTGGCACTGGTAAGTACCAAATGCTATTCATTATAATGTGATGGAAGGACATGAATGTCAAGTTAGAGCAAGCATGCTAAGCTAACCTCCTATTTTTTTCTCTCTTCATATAATGTCATTATGTCATCATGGGACAATGATCTCAAGTAATCTTAATCATCCTCCAAAGGCCTCACCTCCAGTCACAAACAGCACATAGATCCAAGTTTCCCCCAAAACCCAAAATACAAAACTTAGTAAACAAATGTATCCTATAGGAAGCCAGAGCATAACTATATGAGTTCCTGATGTTACCTAACCCTCATGAAGATGGAAACTCAAGTAAATAGAGATGAATGCATACAGACACACAAAGATGAGTTTATAGGTTCCTCTTGCTACTTCCTGTTCTTTAACAGCAACATGCCCTATTAATACTGCTCATTCTGCTTGGAGACTGCCTTTCTCGGAGTATGCCAACCATATTAGTCATAGCCATCATCTGCCTCTGGCAACCACAGTGTAGGCGCACTGCCCTATGGCTGACTGGCAGCCTGCTCTACTTCCATAGTTCTTGCTCACCAGGGTCTTCTGCTGGCTCTTGAAAATATCTCTGCATTCTGTCCATCTATCAAGCAGAATACTAGAGGCTTTATCCATTTTGCACGATCTTGAGCCTTCTAAAATGGTCTTTTTTTATGCAAGAGGCACTCTGTATTACTTATAAGAAAAAACTCACAGTAAGATACTCAACAGTTAGTGGACCATGGTCACCACCTCACCAGGTATGAAGCTTTGGAAAGACGTGGCTTTTCACATCTCCATAAATCTGACCCCTGGGCATGCCCTCACTGGCACCCATAGCCAACTAAACAGCTTTCATATAACCTTTCCCAGCTTGCCAATTTGTGATTCGTTCTCTCCCTCTTCCCCTCCTTTTTTAAATGGAAAAGAACTACAAAGTGATAGATGTACCAAAGGGCCAAACAAATCTGCCAAGAGTGCATAGATGCATCTGCAATTTTACCTTCACTGATTACCATAGATAATAATCAAGCATCTTTTAATTAAGTGGACTAAAAGCCAGGCAAGCAATCAGCTGTACTGATGTTTACTGGAAGTTCAATTTCTCTTTCATTACCAAGGCAGAATAAGCTGTCCCTGAAAGATTATTAAACATGGGACACAATTTGGTTAGATGACAACATAGAAGAAATGTCAGTCCTAACCATTTCAAGCCAGAGTAATTAGTCCTCTGGAGTCCTTTCTCTCACAACAGAATAGCAAAATCTATCAGTGAAATGCTTGTTTTCCTTTAAAAACTGAAAGTATTATGCAAAATACACATGACTTTATTTGGACGGTCAACTTGATTGGATTATGAAACACTTTGGATACTAGTAAGACACACCTTTGGGTATGTCCAAGAGGGCACATCCAGAGAGGATTAACCTAAGAGAGAAGTTAAATAGAAGATCCTTCTTAAATGTGGACAGTACCATCCCATGGGCTGGGATCCCAGACTGAATAAAAAGGGAAAAATTCGAGAGCAGAGCCCCATCATTCCCTGCCCTCTGCTTCCTCAGCTTTTTTTTTTTTTTAAGATTTATTTATTTATTTTATGTGTATGAGTACACTGTAGCTGTACAGATGGCTGTGAGCCATCATGTGGCTGCTGGGAATTGAATTCAGGATACCCCAGCTTGCTCCAGCCCCGCTCGCTCCAGAGTAATATACTGTAGCTGTCTTCAGATGTACCAGAAGAGGGCGTCAGATCCCATCACGGGTGGCTGTGAGCCACCATGTGGTTGCTGGGATCTGAACTCAGGACCTTTTACCCACTGAGCCATCTTGCCCGCCCTGCTTCCTCATCTTTTCAGAAGTGAGCAAGCAGCTGCTTCATGTTCCTATCACCAAACAGCTGCCGACGACCATGATTTTCCTACCATGATAAACCATGGCCCCTTAAATCATAAACCAACGTGAATAGCTGCTTTAAGTTGCTTCTTGTCAGGTATTTGATAACAATAAAAGCACTGCAAAAAATTCACCATGAGCATTCTAACCTCGGTATGCACTCTCTGATAAGTGGTTATTAGCCCAGAAGTTTGGAATACAGGAAGAACAACCCACA
>NW_022196913.1:14580189-14581430 GCF_008632895.1 Mastomys coucha | reverse complement strand
AAAAAAAAAAAAAAAAAAAAAAAAAGAAAAGAAAACCCCTGTCTTAAGAACCAAAAAAGAATTTAAAAAACAACAACAACAACAAAATGGAAACCAAAAAAAAAAAGTTCCATTTTGTCTTTACACTAAAATTTTTAATGAAGCTTTTCAAAGCCCTATGTACAATAGTTTCATAGGATATATCAAAGCTCTTTTCTTTAACCTAATGATTTTGCCTCAGAACTCTCACACATGGAAAAACTCATGTCAAGTCTTCACTGTTTGGAGAAAGAATGCCATCAGCACAAATACAGTGAGAGTCACTCATGTCAGCTCATTTCTCCAAAACAATACTCCATACCATCCTATCCATGAATACAACATTTACATGAAACATCCTCCAGAGGACACTTTTCTATGTTCATATATTATAGAAACAATCCACAGAGAATATTACAAATGAATGCCAAGTATGTATAACCACTGTCATCAAATATATTCAGGAACAGATTAAATAAAGAGTGAAAAGAAACACAGAATTTAAACTAAGACACTGCTCCCAACAGCCAACTTATGGAAGCAACCTGGAGTCTAACAACAGAGAAAACCATAAGGAAAATGTGGCATATATTCAGAGTGGCATTGTTTTATGGCCATAAAAAATAAGAGTTAAACTTAGGTTGTATGGAAGGACAGTTTAGGATGAGAATTGGAGAAACTAGGATTTTCAATCATGGCTCTATTTTCTTCAACAGAAGGAAATGACACCTAGTCACCTGGACTACTGGAGTGAAAACTGGTCAGTCAACCTGGTAACTCTTTGCTAGGAGCCAGCCTCCAACAGAATCCCCCCAATATCCTGAGCACTAAATGAAGTTAGTCAGTCTCAAAAGGACAAATAATGTATGTTTTCTCTTGTTTCTGGTTCCTAGATTTTATATAGTCATATAAAGGAATGTATGCATATATTAAATGAAAGGAGAAGTAATGTTTAGGAGAACAAAAAGCTTAATTGGAACAAGGAGGGATGAAGAAAGGAGGATTGGAAGAACAGGGTGGGGCAGAATATACTCAAGGTATAAAATATATCGTTAAGAAAATAAATACATTCAATGCTAAAAGGAGTTGTTATCTCTTGCAGTCAGTTGTTTGCAGGGAGTTTAATCCCAGGAGTTAATTAAAAAGTTCATCTGCGCTGGGTGGTGGTGGCGCACACCTTTAATCCCAGCACTTGGGAGGCAGAGGCAGGCAGATTTCTGAGT
>NW_022196913.1:14574834-14579679 GCF_008632895.1 Mastomys coucha | reverse complement strand
TTCTTTGTTTTTTGGAGGGGAAACTGGGAATGGAGAAATTTACATGTAAATAAAGAAAATATTAAAAATAATAATAAAAAAAAGTTCATCTGCTTACAACTCTAGCACTGGTTTAAACACTCATAACAGTTAAGCAAGGAAGTGGCTACTGTGGTTAAGACTGAGGATGTGATCAGAGTACAAGGGAAGCACCAGCGAGCAGGCCTGGAATCAAGACCAACTTAGATGTTTCTTACGTGTTTTCCTGATTCAGCTTTAAAAACTCAAATCATAGCTTATCTATTTCTGCTCATGAACCTCTCAGGATCAATGTCAATCAGAAAGCTGCCACATTTGAGAATATCCCCACCCACACCAGCGAGAAGGAAAGTGGAGAAGAGTCATTACCTGCCATGAATGTGTCCAGAAAACTCTGTCATGACAGTGTGTTCACAAGCCACAGACTTGTATGTATGTCCAAAGCCTGGGGAAATTGTGCAAACACTTCTGATTCATTATTTCTTTCTATAAACTAGAAAACTATGGCCTTTCCATGGCTTTGTAAAATCCTCACCCTGGCAGGGACCACATGGTTGGGGATTTTCTGATCTTGTATGCTACTCCACAGCAATATATTGAATGCTTTCTTTTGCCCCAAAGTATGACTGAGAACAAACCTCGTTGGAGAGTTGCCCAAGACCTCTACCCATGAGTTCTCTCTCACAAAGTGTCCTCTGGATAGTGGTAGGCTGCAGACAGCTGACAGCATGGCACACTGCATTCATGCTAGAGCTGATTTTCAGCAGACCATGATATGAAAACCATGTCAGCCTATAGACAACATACTATATCATTTGGTGAAATAGAACCAAATTAAAAAAAATCCAAAATGGCATACCAATCCTCTGTGTAAGTTGTAAACAATGTTCATGAAATGTGCATAAACTCCCAAGAAAAAGCATGGTCCACAGCAGCCTCTCCTAGAAAGTGATGTAGGGTTGCCACAGGCATGGGGAGGAGGGTACTGAAAGTATGTACATTTGAATACTATTTTTACTCACTTATCTAAAAGTAATTAAGTACCAATTAGTTATCAGGTAGAGGGTCAGAGTAAAGGATGAATAAATATACCAGTAAGTGGCATAGCCACTGAAGGAAGTCAGTAATTCTATGGCAACAGCAGAGCTCAGAAGTAAGCTCAGTAAATATGGATGGAGTGGCCAGGTCACCTAAGCAGACGGAAAAGGTGGGGAACTTGGAGAATGCCACACCTGTGAGGATTAGAAGGGGAAGGTATGCTTCTCCAGACTTTCATCTAAATGAGACACCTGCACCAGGCCTTGGCAGGAGTGTGGTTGATGAACGGGAGGAAACCAGTTAGAAGTGGTTGGGAATCCAGGTGAGGGGTGATGGACCGGGGAAGGTGTAGGAAGGAAAAGTGGTTGGATTCAGAAACATCCTGACAGAATGGGCAGGGTGAGTATGAGAGACTCATACTGACTGTCACAGAAGGTTGGGGAGAGAAAGAGGTAAGTTATCAAACACTTTCAATAGCATAAGGGCATTTATATGCTTATTCTACAAAAAACATTAAGTAGGACTAAATACTGGTGACTAATGCTTTCATCAGAAATTACATCCTGAGTGCCTCCCATGTGTTACCCATGACAAAGCAACACGTAAGAACAGAATACACAAAACAAGAGGTGGTATCTGGTTCTCAAGGACTCCTGGGTCAATTACTCTCCCTTATATACAATAAGGGAGTCTCAATGAATGGTGATAACTATCAAAGCTGGCAGGTACAAAGAAAGACAGAGTAGTCAGAGTCTCCACAAGCCACCATGCAGCACCTCATGGCTAGGCCTGACAACAGCAATGATAATGAAATGATGTTGCTTACTAAGGAAGCAGAGGCACTACATTGTGCATTTACAGGCATAGACCTATCATTTGAAGGGGCCTGGTTCACATACATAACTGACATAACCAGAAAGTCAACAGGCCTTATAATATGCCTCTGCTAGAAGATAAGGGTATTAGTGACAATAAAAATAAAATCATATTGGATAAGAAAATAACTTAGAGGTGAAGTGCTTGCCATGGAACCTGATATTCGATTCCAGGACCTTGGGTACAAAGATACAGTGACAAACATCTGTAAATCCAGTATCCCTATAGTGAGACAGGAAATAGAAGAACCAGCTGGAAGCTTATGGGCCTGGAGTATGCATCTCAGAAGAGACCCTGACTCAACAAGGTAGCAGGAAACTGACACTCAAGAGTTGTCCCCTAACCTCCATATGCATACTGTATGTAATATATGCACCCACATTCAATTACTCTCCTTTATGAACGACAAAAGGCAAACACTTAGAAGAACAAACTATGTTGTAGTGGTGAACTCTAGGGAACCCATCAAACCCAATTGAAAACTTGCTAAAGATGTAGCTGCATTTTTTCTACTTAAAAAAAAAACTGATATGATAGTGTTGAGATAAATGTTGTAAAGAGCACAATGTGGAACCCCTACCCTGATCCCACTTCCGCAACCCCCAGACCATGAGGATGCTGTCTATATTACAGTGCTGGCCTTTCATGAAGGTCCTGGGCAGGCTCCTCTACCTTGTCAGCAACCAAGGACCCCCCACATTGCTCTCTCTCGCACTGGACCAAAGGCTTCTCTGACAGAAGCAAAAAGAAAGGACCCAGGAAGGTTCTAGAAGAGAGTGCATGACAATTCCCACATAACCACAGGAGAGAGGAGGCAGTTTATCCTCCATCCTCTTTATCCTTCATCCATGATGTTGGTCTTGAAATAATTTCATCAGAAAATGAAGATGAGGATGATAAATAGAGGAAACCTGTAAAACTAAGTTGGGAAATAGCTGATGAAATAAGTTTTTCCCACCCATAAGACTACAAGTGCTACTGATATAGAAGTATTAGCCAAAGCAGAAATTAGCAAATAATAATAATAATAATAACAACAACAACAACAACAACAATAATAATAATTCAGGAAACCTAACAACAACAACAACATAAATAATAATGCAGGAAACCTAAGATCTCTCAGAAGACGTTTCTCAATTCCAGTGGTCACAACAGCACTTCTTTGAGAGACAAAGTTGCACATGTTGCTGACATGCTGCAAATATCTGACTTACCTGGAGATGTACACGTGGAGAGAATGCAAATGTGCATTATTAGTGTGGAGAATAGGGTATACAATATTGCTTTTGAAATGAGCTAATTGTGATGCTAGGTATATGGTGGGTTCTCATTTATGGGCAATATTAGGAACACTGAGGTTTCTTTTTTTTTTCATTTTTTAAAATTGATTTAAGTTTTATTGCATTATGATGAGAAAAGATACATAATTTTAATTTATCTGAATTTGTTAACATTTAAAAACATATGTTAAGTCAATAGAATTACATGCTTTGAGAAGAATTTGAGGAGAATTATATGCTCCTTTCCCTTTTGTACCCCAGCTGCTCCCAGAGACTACTCCCTTCAATACCTGCCATACTTTTTGGTTTTTTATTTTGTCATATTCTTTAAAATGTATAAAATATTATAACAATAAAAAAGTATTATAAAAGTTGTTTGACACAAAAGTTGTTTGTGTTTTGATACAACACAAAATGAACAGTCTTACGTAGATGCTTATCTACAGCAATACTGAAAATACATACATTTTCTCAATAAGTTATAAATAACTCTGAACATATTAACTGTATTTTTAAAATAATATATCACTACTAGTTTTTTTAAATGAACATAAATAGATAAGTCTTTTTGTTTGCTTGTTTGTTTTGTTTTTAGTAGAGCTTAAAATCTTGTCTCTTACTGTGGTACAAGCCTAAAATATGAACAATTTTTAGACACTGAAGTTCATTGTAATAAGGCTGTACTTCAATGAAATGGTGTGTGTATTAAGATGGTCTATCCATGAAGTCATTCACCAACTGTTTCAAAGAATAATGGTTCTGCTTGGAGGGTGGTACTGACATTAGGTGAGGGTTCACTGGCTGTGATGATTTTGAAAAGCATTCATCTCAGAGAAAGAGTAACTTATAAAGTCCTCTTCTTCAAACTTGATACAAGAGTTACAAACATCAAGCAAAGCATTCAGTCTCACTTTTTGTTGTTCTCTTACAAGCCACCTCCCTAGCAAAGCATTCAGTCTCACTCTTTGTTGTTCTCTTACAAGCCACCTCCCTAGTTAATCGTCTATGTTTCTTTTGGCTATATAAATAATTTTGAAATATGTAAGCTGTCCTAAAAACCATAGTATAGTGTAAAAATATCAAATAAACAATCCTACTGAGAGAGGCTGAGATAGGAGAAGCATGATTTCAAGACCATTATGTGGCACACAGCAAGACACTGTCAGGTACAAACAAGCAGAAAGTATATATGGATTGTAGAATATTGGACCTATTTCTCCAATTACCAAATTAGAGAAACTACCAGATGATAGCCAACAAATTTCTAATTCTTCATACTTTTGAATTTCAATTGATTAGGATATGTTGGAACTACAGGAAAACACAATCAAACAGGTGAAGGAAATGAATAAAACCATCCAGAATCTAAAAGTGGAAATAGAAACAATAAAGAAATCACAAAGGGAGACAACCCTGGAGTTACAAAACCTAAGAAAGAGATCTAGAGTCATAGATGCAAGCATCATCAACAGAATATAAGAGATAGAAGAGAGAATCTCAGGGGCAGAAGATACCACAGAAAACATTGACACAACAGTCAAAGAAAATGCAAAAAACAAAAAGCTCCTAACCCAAAACATCCAGGAAATCCAGGAAGCATTGAGAAGACCAAACCTAAGGATAATAGGTA
>NW_022196913.1:14568409-14574824 GCF_008632895.1 Mastomys coucha | reverse complement strand
GAAGCCTACAGAACTGCAAATAGACTGGACTAGAACAGAAATTTCTCCCGTCACAAAATAATCAAAACACCAAATGCACTAAACAAAGAAAGAATTTTAAAAGCAGTAAGGAAAAAAGGTCAAGTAACATATAAAGGCAGGCCTATCAGAATTATACCAGATTTCTCACCAGAGACTATGAAAGCTAGAAGAACCTGGGGAGATTCCATACAGACCCTAAGAGAACACAAATGCCAGCCCAGGCTGCTATACCCAGCAAAACTCTCAATTATCATAGATAGAGAAAACAAGATATTCCATGACAAAACCAAATTTACACAATATCTTTCCACAAGTCCATCCCTACAAAGGATAATAGATGGAAAAACACCAACATAAGGAGCAAAACTACGCCCTAGAAGAATCAAGAAAGTAATCTATCTTTCTTTTTCTTAAAGACTTATTTATTTTATTTTATTTATATGAGTACACTGTAGCTGTCTTCAGATACACCAGAAGAGGGCATCACTCCATTACAGATGGTTGTGAGCCACCATGTGGTTGCTGGGAATTGAATTCAGGACCTCTGGAAGAACAGTCAGTGTTCTTAACTGCTGAGCCACCTCTCCAGCCCCAAAAGTAATCTTTCAACAAACCCACACAAACATAATTCCACCTCTAACAACAAAAATAACAGGAAGTAACAATTACTTTTTCTTAATATCTCTTAATATGAAAATTAAAATTATCAACATATCCTAATCGATTGAAATTCAAAAGTATGAGGAATTAGAAATTTGTTGGCTATTATCCAGTGGTCTCTCTAATTTGGTAATTGGAGGTTTCTAAAATACTGTACACCTACACACAGCACCTGAACAAAATGGAGAATGCTGCTTGTGCCTGAAAACAGATGTGTTTGGAGATTCCCAAACACATGCTGGCAGATGTATTTCCAGTTAAAACAGAAACAACTGATTAGGAAGATGGGAATCTTAGCAATAACTCCACTTGTCTGAGGAGCTCTGCAGAGCTCCAGAGACACCAGGCAGGGTCTGTTACTTAGAGTGCATCATCATGGTGTGGGGGTAGAAATGTATAACATTTATGTAGAAATGCTTCTAGTTGTGCTAGCTTGAAGTTGTATACAAGAAGTATACAAATTTATCCAAATGAATGTTTGTACCATTCAAAGTTTTCAGACAGTATTTGCCTTTTGAGCTATTTCCCAGTTAACCTTTTAGCATTTATCCATGTTATATAAACATGGTTCAAATTGCTCCATCAAGCCCACTTTAATTTATTCTCTGAGGACTTTAGAGTCAGTTCAGGTGTGCACAGGTGCTCTAAAAGCTTGCCAACTCAGCTAGACTGGCTATGACATGCCTTAGCATCCCTTCTCTCCCCTCCCAGCTCTGGGGCTATGGATGTGCAGCTCCATGCCAGCTCTTCTGTGGGATGCAGGTCTACATATGCTCACGCAGTGACCAGGTTACCCACTGATTACCTCACCAGGCCCACGGAGCAGTCATTTTTAGAGAAGGCTGTGAAAGCTGTGACTTTGTTAAATAGGTAAAAGATTTCTTAGTGAGATTTCTGCACTTGAGCTTCTACTTAAATGCTGTAGTAACAGTATAGATTTTTAAAGCTCTCCAAATAGGTTTAATCCATGGGACAAAAATTAAACTTCTGTCCAGTTTTAAGCCATTGTGAATTTATATGAAACCATCTTCCAGAAAAGCTGATAGATACCCAGTTGTATCACAGAAGATGTGGTGAGGAGCAAGAGCTAATAGTAACTTCACTGGAAAATCTGAATTGAATTACATACCTAATATAAAACAACAAACCAGTCAGTAGAGATTAGTTATCAGGATATTGTTTTGTTCATTATAGCCAAAGCCTTCCTGCACACATTCCTATTCTAGAAGTCTCATAAAACCATACTAGTTCTACAACGAGGTTAACTAAGTTGCCAAAAAAATGTATTGTAACTCAGCAACAAGATAACTGTCAGTGCCACTGAGAGGAGACTGGAAGTCTATAGCAACATTCAGTTTGGTTGAGCTAGTTTTAAGTCATCAACCCAGATGCAAGCCATACTTGAATGTGACTACTGACTGACCTACACTCAGTTCCAATTTGTCCTGAGCTTTTTCAGAAGCTAAATAACATATCTTATTTTTGGAAAGATTATTTCTGTTTGTAAAGGCTGAGGCTTTAAAAATATTTTCCAAAAAAATTAGATAAAGGAAATTAAAGTATATATAGGCATTATAGCTTTATAATTTAGCTTTATAAAGCATTATAGCTTTTCAAAAGCACATAGACACCTATCACGCATACAACAATCCGAGTTCTAACATAGCCCAAGGCAGTAGCCTCTGTGTGGACTTAGCCTTGTAGGAACTCAGTAGTCCCCTTGGTGGCAGGCATCACTGGTTCTTATCTGAGCATGGAGACCAGAGGTTGACCAACACTTGATGTTTCCTCAAGTGCTCTCCACCATATTCTTCTCAGACAGGGGTTCTCACTAGACCTGCAGTGCACCAGTGTGGCTACACTGGCTGGCTAGAAAGCACCAAGATTTGCCTCTTGCAACTCACCAGCACTGGGTTGATGCTAAGTACTACAGCACCCAGCTTTTTATACAGCTGTGGGAACCCAAACTCAGATCATCATGTTTATGTAGCAAGTGCACTACTAACCGAGCTATCTCCCTAAGCAATTCACTGATTTTTTTTTTTTCTGCTCTTTCTCAGCACCATAGGAAAAGTGTTTCTCTAAGGAACCAGAGGCCTCCTCTGAGATGTGAAGTCAGCCATCCAAAAATTACTCAAAGTATTATTTAGAAATAAAATGTTA
Organism: Mastomys coucha; assembly: GCF_008632895.1. Taxonomy (NCBI): domain Eukaryota; kingdom Metazoa; phylum Chordata; class Mammalia; order Rodentia; family Muridae; genus Mastomys; species Mastomys coucha. Next base: position 14,571,980 of record NW_022196913.1, on the reverse strand, counting down.
GTTTCAGAAACTATACTATAATTTCTAACATTATGCAAAGCCTGCTGCTTCATTTTAAGGGCTTCTAGTCTGGGTTGATGAAAGACTGTTTTGCCAGATGTGGTGGTACACACCTGTAATTCACACTCATGATATTCTCCTACTTCATTCAGCCCCTGGAGTTAAAAGTCAGTCTGGGCTACACAGTGAGTTTAAACCCAACAATTACTACATAGTGAAACCTGTGTCATAATAAAAATGTGAAAGAAATACTGTTTCATGTTTGGTTGCATGCATTTATAATCCTGAAATCCACACATGAAGAGACAAAGTATTTGTTGTACTTGTGAATACTTCATATGTATTTAAAATCCTATCTTTTCAGGGTTGAGAATACACTATGATGGTGGAATGCTTGTCGAATAGGTGAGATCCTAGGTTTAATCCTCAATACCAACAAAAAGCAAATAAAAACCATGTCTACACATTCATTACAAGTTGAGAATCTCTGATCCAAAATACTTGGAATAAGGAACGCTCTGAAGTTTGGCCACTGCCTTAATTTTCAAAGTTTTCATATACACAATATTTTGTGGATGGGAAATATGTATAAGCACAAAATTTGCTTATATTACATATGTTATTCATATAACACAAAGATTATTTTATATATATTTAAATGTTGTATATGAAAAACAGTGTAAATTGAGGTTTTAGAAAAATATGTCATCATTTTAGATACCCATCAGTGTTTGTCTGGTGTCACCATAATTTCTCTCTGCTACCAACAAGCAACAATAGTCTCACAGTTACCACAGATAAATATTTAGCTGTACAAAATAGGGCACACCATTTCTACAGGAAACAAGTAATATGTCAGCATAAGTAATATTCCTAGTAGCACCTGCCCCAGCAGTAAACAATGGCAGCCATCAATCTCCACCTGCAAAAGTTTTTTTTCTTTTTCTTTTTTTTTTCCTTTTTAACAGAAAAGTGGCCACACATTTTATGTTTGGTGAGAAGCAGCAGCAGCAGCAGGAAATCAGCAAGAATCTCCTCTGGGGACAAGAAGGCAGCTGCCAAATGTGTGCTTAAAATGTTTCCTCCAGAGCCATTGGTCTCATGAACAGGAATCTGATAGATGAGTCTCACAGTTACAAATGATCCAGTCCTTTGGTCAGTCCATCTCACCTTCTCACCATGCCATCATTAGCACTCTCAAGGGTTATCACGATCACCTCTTCTACCATATTCCATAAATGGGTAACTGGAGCCTCTGATGTGAAAAAAGTTCAATACCCACCTCCTCCAGCTGATAGATTCTAAAGATGTGTGTGTGTGTGTGTGTGTGTGTGTGTGTGTGTGTGTGTGTTTTGCAGGAGCTCAGCATCCTCCCCACTATACCATTTGACATACAGAGTCCATCAATACCTTGTTCACTATCATAACAAAACAGCAGCAGGCAATGTATGTGCCAACACTCATAACTGTCTTTTGTCTTTGTATTCTAAGCACTGTTAATAGCACAGGTGACACCCTATCTTTCCATACCCATGCCTGCTTACTGCTGCAAACACCCTGTTCAACAAAATGTTTTTATACTAACTATCCATGAAAATTCTAGTCAGATGGATGGACTCATGAAAGCATGTGACAAGAGCTCTTTCCTAATGAATATTTCATTAGGAGGATTAAACAGAATAGCCATCTAGGGATAATAACAATCTTGCAGCTGTCACCCAGTCAACTTCATTGCTGTGAGCAGCCACTGCCAGAGTGAAACATTTCTGAACCAATTAGGAATGGCATCCTTGGCAACCCTTGACAGTCCATCATAAGAAATGTTTTTTTTTGTTGTTGTTGTTGTTTTGTTTTTTTCCTTTAGAGCAGTGGTTCTGAACCTTCCTAATGCTGCAACCCTTTAATAGGGGTCTTGGTGTTTTGGTGACCCCAACCATAAAAGTATTTCATTGTTACTTCATAACTACAACATCACTATTATTATTAACCTTAAATATCTGATATGCAGTATATCTGATATGTGACCCCTGTCCCCCAAGTAGGTGGTGACTCACAGGTTGAGAACCACTGCTTTAGAACAAGTTTGCTAGTCATTTTGCCTATCAGAGCAAGTTCACTTTGGGTTGACTTATTAGGGCCCCACACAATTATTCCTTGTGAGCATTCTTTATCCTTGTATGGATTGCCTTCCCAGCTGTATACATAAAGCTCAGTGTCTTTCTGGGGACCAGTAACACTGTAATGTCCATTATTTCACTAGCATTACATTCTTGTACTGGCCTTCCATTTTCAATGATAAAAACCTTGTAAATTTGTTGATGAATATACTGTTTTGGGATCAGGAGATTTATTTTCACCACAGATGTTTGAAATCTTGATGCAATATCTTTTTGTGTCTATGTTCCACAGCCCAGGCTGATCTTTACCTCTTGGCCTCAGGTTATCTCTCCTTCATAAGCACTTAAGTATCTGGTAATATGGGCACGGATCACACCTTGCTACGCTGTGCTTTTTCTTAAAACTTTGCACAATCATCCTGATGAATATACAATTTTTTAACTTTGTGGTGATAGGTCTCTATATTTGTGTCCAGATTAGCTTTAAGTGACAATAGGTACACTGGAATGCTGAAGGTGAAGAACTTTCTTCGCAGTTTTTTAGTTGTTTCTCTAGTTTTTGTTAATTTGGATCATCACCTTTAGTACACAACTCCTCCTTGGCTTCATATTATGCATGGTGGTCATTCTAATATCAACTTAAGATGAATTATACTTGTAACAGTGCATAGCGTCTCCAAAAGCTTAGCTTTCTCTATACTACTCAAATGCCTTTTTCTTGACTTATCCATGGAAACCATAGGTTCAATCCTTCTTTCCTCAACATTTCCCATACAAGCTTTATTCTATACATTAGAATTAAGTCATGTAATGGCTAGGGTTCATGGGCCGTGTTTTCCTGGGGCAAATCCCAGGGAATTTGTTATTGACATGCCTGGCCTTCATATATGCCATGTTATCAATTCCTGTGTATATGCTTCAGTGGGAGAATGCATGTGTGCCTAGAATAGGGACTCAGAAAGTAAAGGAGACTGGGTCATTATGTCCCCTTTTAGATACTAAATGAACTACATGCCATGTCCTTATATATTGACTGCAACTTGACATAAGAAGAAGAAAGGAAAATACAGAGCAGATTGATGCATTCTCACATTCTCTAATGGCACCCACACACCAAAGAGGTGTTGGTCTGGTTTGTAGTTCCCAAGCTATAGAAACAGAGATAAATAACGGAGAATGTTTGTGTATAAATTGAGAAGTGTGAAGAGAAAAGGCAATCAAGTTCTTAGTATTCTACAGCTTTCTGTAAGGTCTACGCTGTTTTCTTATTCAAATCCTCTTAAGAATAGGACATGTCAGGGACCAGGCACACAGGAACTCCTCCAGCCCAGTGATTCCAGTTCCTTCCAGTCTGTAGGGGTTAGTGTTCTGAGCAGACCTTGGGCACCAAGCTCTGCAGCCAGTCCCACAACTCACAGAGAAAGCCACACTCCCAGGTGATTTAACAAGCCCAG
>NW_022196913.1:14516399-14565975 GCF_008632895.1 Mastomys coucha | reverse complement strand
TTTAAATGTTAATAAATTCAGATAAATTGAAATCATGTAACTTTTCTCACCATAATGCAATAAAAGTTTAAAAAAAATGAAAAAAAAAGAATAGGATATGTCTCTTTTGTTACCCTGTTGTATGGAGGGTTATGGAAATCTACAGAGGGTGTAGTAGGATGTTATTTACCACATCAGGACAAGGACGCAACCCCATTCCTCTCCTGGTTTCCAGACTGCTCTGAGGTACTGTGAAAGGACTTTGTCCAGACAAGGTAAAGTCAACCAAGCATACTTTGGAGGCCTGTGGTATCCCTGGCCCTGGAATATTGTCTTCCAGAGAGGTAGGGAGGTCAGACCATCAGAGAAGCAGCACATTAATCTACTCTTTGCTTAGCAAAGGAAAGATGATATCATAAGGCCAAGACTACCCTTACACTGGGAAGAGAAGTAGAACCAACTTCAGGAAGGACATAGTCAGATCCTCTGTGAGTAGCCGTTTTTCTTTTCTCAGTCAAAACTTAGAAAAGAAAGTAAATTTAATTCTAGAGATTGTATCACTTGGACACTTGGCAGCAATTTAATCTCAGTTTGTAGGCAGGAAATGAATTGTCCAGAAGTATATTATTTCCTATCAGTTACAACAACTAAGAAAGTAAGTTATGTTGTAAAACCGTAGAAAATCACATGTGCTCACTGAGCATGGAATCTGGCCTCATATTCTACTGTTTCCAGAGAAGACATGATGATGTGCTTCTTGGGGATAAGCTGAAGATGTACTTGTTACAGAACCCACTTAGAGTTATATTTCTTTTTGTATATATGTATGTATATGTGTGTTTGTGCATGTGCGCACACAGGAACATGTGAAGGTCAAGGGTTAATATGGGGTATCTTCCTAAATCACTCACCACTTCTTCTGAGACAGGATCTCTCATTGAACCTGGAGGTTATCCATTTGTCAGAACTGGCTGATTGATGCGTCCCACCTAGGAATCTTCCTTTGTCTCTACTTCCCCAGTGCTAGTTACAGGTGTCCATTGCTGTACTCAGCATCCTACCCCTTTCAACATACAGGTAGTGGGGATTGGACTCAGTTATGAGGCCATCCCCTTAGCCCCTTATGGCTTTCCAGTGCTTTTAGATATTTTCTTCATATTTAAAACCCAGATATCATATAAACAGTTTCTAGCTCCTGTGGTGTCTTGTGGTCACAATCTCAGTCACATCATCTTGCATAAAACAACTCTAGCATGCCATGTTTGAGGCAGTACTGTAATAACTACAGCTGCAAGTATGAGAGTCAGAGTCCAAGAGAACATACACAAGTTTGTCAAATAGCAAGGTTGAATGACTCCAAGAATATAAAACTGTATAAATAGAATTCTTAAGGCTTATAAAATGTTCTTACTAAAAATAGTTCAGGATTATACACAGATATTTTGACTCATAAAATGATAAATCTTTTTCATTTGATCCATTATCTTTAAATTCCTGGAGGAAAAAGAAAAGTCTAGTTAGGGAAAAGGGGTCCAAAGATGGACAGCAGAGATAGAGACAGCCCCTGCTCCAGTTAGGGGGTCCCCCATGAAGTCCAAGCAGAACATCTGTTATAGATGTATAGGGGGCCTGGATTCATCCCATGTGTTCTTTTGTTGGTGGTTCAGTCTCTGTGAACCCCTATAAGCCCAGGTCATGTAATTCTGTAGGTTTTTCTTGTGGTGTCCTTGACCCCTCTGTCTCCTTCAATCCTTCCTCCCCACCTTCTACAAGGCTCCCCAAGCTATACCTAATGTTTGGCTATGGGTCTCTGGACCAATTCCCTTAACTGGGCTGCCTTGTCTAGGGTCAATAGGAGAAGATGCCCCTAGTACTACAGTGATTTGATATTGCAAGGCAGGTTGGTATTCATGGGAGGCCTTCCCTTGTCTAAGGAGAAAGGGAGGAGGGAGGGAGAGGTAAGGTGTGAGGGCCTGGGAGGTTAAGAGGGAGGGATTGGGAGGCTAGAAGAGAGGGGAAGCTGTGATTGGAATGTAAAGTAAATAATTTAACTTTTAAAACATCTACATGAGAATTTGTCAGTGAAATCATTTGGCAAAAATTCTGACAAGGTAACCAGGCATGGTAACCAGGTATGGTAGCAAATGCTTATAATCCTGGTACTTGTGAGGTCAAGACAGGAGGGGTCTGTGGTAATTTGAATAAGAATGACCCCCATAGGCTCATATGTTTGAATGCTTGGTCATCAGAGAGTGGTCATCAAGGAGTAGCACTATTTGTAGATTAGAAGGAATGGCCTTGTGGGAGGAGGTCTATCAGACAGGGGTAGCTTTGAGTTTCAAAAAGCACATGCCAGATCTAGTGTCTCTGTCTTCTACCCATGGATCTGACTGTAGCTCTCAGCTACTGCCCCAGTAACATGTCTGCCTATATGCCACCATGCTCCCTGCCATGATGAAAAGGGAATAAACCTCTGAAACTCTAAGCAAGCCCCCAATAAATGCTTTATTTTGTAAGAGTCATGGTCTCTTCACAGCAATAGAACACAGACTAAAATAGAATCCAAGTTAAAAGCCAGACTGAGCACAAGTCAAGACGCCATGTTTCAAGAAAACAAATGAGCAGCAACAACAACTAAAGCAGCCCCAGTGACCGTGTGACATATTCCTTCTTCTGCTCAGTTAATACCACTTTAAAATGGTGATGAAAACGAAGTGCCCTTTGGGATGATTGAACCAATATCCTTTTCTGGTGATGATCCAAGAGCCACAATGAAAACCTCACTAGCAAGAACACATTTTCATGAAGAACAAATTATGCAGTCAAGGCTATACATGTGGACCATGTTTGTGACTTTTTTGGTGGCTGTGCTGCTATTTAATAGCACTACCAAATCTTAAGCATTTATATTCAAAGGACAATTTAAAGATTTCTATATCCAGTTCTCTAGCTCATCAGTGGAATAATCTGAGGCCCTAAAACACATACTTTGGTGAAGGTTGTGTGGTGGCTGAGCATCAGCAAGGCTGGGCTCACACTTAAGACTCTAGACACTTGACCCCCAGCAAACTTGATGCTTCTCCTTCTTGACAGCTGCACTCTTAGGAGCACAAATGAAGCCCGTAGTTTTAAAGAGACCTTGAGAGAGGATAACTAAGATAGTCCTGCTGCACTGTAGAATGCTAAGTGTGTTTCATGTTTCAGAGTCACACACAAATGTCAGGTTATTCAGAGAGCACCTGTGGCACACTACTAAAGCATAGAGACTAGACTCTGCCAAGAACATGTTTTATCATCCATTTAAAGTAGTGGCATTCATAATTTCTAGTTTGACAAGATTAAACACTTCAGTTTCACAGGCTTTTAATCTGGTTAATAATACAACAAAATCTAGAATATCACAGGTTTTCTTAACTAAAAAAACTACTTGCAATGGTTAAATTTCATTGTCATCTTCACTGGAAGTGAAACTACCTAGGAAAGAAACCTCATGGGGCTGCATGGAAGGGTATTTGTAGCCTTAAGGTTTAACTGAGGAGAAAAAGATACATGCTGAATGACAGTGGCACCAGCTAATGGGCTGGGCTGCCAGACTGAACAAAAGAGGAGAGAGCTGGCTGAGCATCAGTATTCATCTCTCTCGGCCTCTTGACTGTTGATGTGATGTAGCCTGTTGCCTCATATCCTTTTATCATGCCTTCCTTGCCCCAAGGAAGTGTATGCTCAATCTGTAAGCCAAAATCAACTCTTCCTTCCTTAAGCTGCTGTTTGTCAAGTGTTTCATCACAGCAACCATGAAAGTAACTAACATACTCTTCCAGTCAAGATTTTGAGGAAGCTCTATTTTTAATTTTTAAAAATTCTTTGACAATTTCAAACATATATATAATGTATTTTGGTTGTTTTTATCCTCCCCCTCCTCCCTCATCTCATTCCCACTCAAGCTGAGCTTCTTCTAAACAAATTCCCTGCCACTTTCATTTATATGACATGCTGAATTTAATTAGGGCTGGAACACAGTCTCTTCTACAAAAATAAAGTACAGCTTCTACTTTTGAACACTGAACCTCTTCTCATCATGGAGTATACATTCATTACCTGCAAGAGAAACCCACTTAGAGGTAGGCCCAAGAGCAATGAAAAGTGAGTTACAAGTTTCAAGGGAGGATATGTTGTCAACACTTTTTTATGCTAGTGTTGATAACTTGAAAGGCTGGATTGACTGACAGCCATCGCCAATTACTGATGATGCTGATCAGTTAATCCCTCCTTATATCTATTCATGGGGCTTGACTTTTCTCATTCCAGTAGAATAAATTTTACATCTCCATAACTACTCCCTTCCCTGTACTGTGCTGTTCTGAAGCAGGCTGGAGTAACTTATGATCAACAGTGAATAATGTTGCTCCCAGAAAAAGCATCTCAGGATACTAAACCCTCAGGCTGTGAGATAGTTGGTTTTCATGGTACTCAGCTCAGATCTCCTGATGTGCCACTATACTGCTCAACAGCTCAGAAAACCAAGGATTTGTTTTTTCCTTTACATTTTTCTCTCTTTCATGCTTTTTTTTTCAAAGAGGATCTTATTATATAGGACTTGAACCCACAGAGATCCAGCTGCCTCTGCCACCCATAGTGCTATGATTAAAGGTATGTGCTTCTACATCTGGCTAAGTTTCTTAAAGCACATTTTTTTCCCATGGGACGGAAAGTAGAGATGAAAATGAAACCACATTACAGGGTCATGGTTGAATACTTACTTCATTCCACTGCCAAATTAAAATTTTTATACAAGCCAATGAAAACTGAGTGCTGAAACCTGAAAATCATGCAAGCCCATTTCTTTCTAAATAGCATTCTAACAACTCAGGAAAGAATTAATCTGGAGAGAACCAGAAACATTTTTTTGAAGTAACCAATCTAGAAAATTCAAGAGAATCCATTCTTACATGTAAGAATGAAATAAACTCACCACAGAAAACTTGAAGCCTATTCTTTTTTTGAGACAGGGTTTCTCTGTATAACTGCCCTGGCTATCCTGAAATTCACTTTTTAGGCCAGGCTGGTCTCGAACTCATGAGATCCACCTGCCTCTGACCTCTGAGTGCTGAGATAAAAGGCGTGTACAACCACACCTAAGCTGAAGCCTATTCTTATTCTAGTGTGACTTCCCCTCTTTCAGCTGCTCCATTAGAACAGCTGTATAGCATAACTGACATGACCCAGTACCTCCGGATTGCCACAGTGAGGGCCTCTGGTGAGCTGGCACAGGGACAGATGACCTCCTGCCGAAGGCCTTTACTCTGGAAGACATTGAGAAACGCATCACAAGAAGAAATAGACCCTGGAGGGAAAGAGGGACAATGGTCAGACAAGTGTAACACTGTGACTGACTTAAAATTATCCCATAATAGCAAAATAATTTTCAAGTTAGGATTCAGACATAAACAGAGTAAGGCAGTATGGAGAAACAAAACATTTACTACAATTTATTGTTTATGTTATACTGAAAGATAATATTTGCAAACCCTTAGAAAAAGAATTTTAAAACTACAACTTCTACATGTTAGACATTTTTTGCTGACTGATGAATTTACTTTATTAACTCTCTGAAACCTGGGCTATAACTTTCAGTGTCAATCTATACAAATAAAATTTCTCTTAAATGAATTTGCATTAATTACTAAGACCCTATAAAATATGACTTTCAAATACAAATTTACTTTAATTTATTCAAGATGATCTGTGGTGATGTGTATTAAAAATAATTAATTAGTTCATAGTTTATACAGTTGTTTGAAAAGTGAAGGAATCATGTATAAACTAAGTTATCTATTTCTACTTCACTGTCACCCACCAGTCATCAGAAAAGCATAGCCTACTTTAGTTTACAAATGTAGCTAAGCACAGTCTACAGATGAGATCAGAAACAGTCTTTCATTCAATTCTCTTCTGACTCGTGACTTCTGATGTTATAGAATACTATCAGAAAAACAAGCTATTTCAGGACATACAAAAGGTATTATATAAAAATGCTAGCTTATTTTATCTGAGCTTTAAAGTATTTAATACTGAAGTTGTATTAAAAACAAAAACTTAATTTACTATCAATGATGTACCTCCAGTAGATCATAGAATAGTACTTCTTGAGCTTTTATTCTATGCTAAAGAACTAGACTTGGGGATTGGCCCATTTAATCCTCAAGCATTATGACCTGACCACCACTGCAGAGTTGAGAAAATAAAATTCAAAAAGGAACTGTCTCTATAGAACCTGGGTATTTCTTTGACTCAGGCCTGTGGACTGTGAACAGCTTGCCCTTAACAACTGTTATCCTGGTCTTTAAGGAGAACACTGCTTTGTTATTTTAAGGTAGTCTCAACCAAGATACAGGTTAGAAAAATTAAAGCATTAATGTGACAAGAAAGACAAGTGGAAAACAGGAGGTCTGAGGCTTGCCCATCTTAGAATCTACAATTGATGCTTCACTTACAGGGATTTGCTCCATCAGCCACTATTAACATGCGCAGGGAGGACAGGTTGACATCTCTCTGATCTCTGTGTGCTACAAGTGCCCAGTGCATGTCTCTTGATTTCACACAAGCCACTTTTGCTACAAAGGAAAATAGAAGTTATTATGTGTCACTGCCGGACTGTGTGGAGGCTGAAAAAGACAGGCAATTGTGATTCGTGGGGAATGGTGAATTATCTTGTCACCAAATCACCCAACTGCCCAGGAGAGACCAACCTTTATACTGGCAGACCTTCTGGATCCAGGAGAGGGGGTTTACCTTCATCAGTGAGTATGGGATGCTGATGACATGCATCATGTTCATGACACTCTGAAACCAACGGATGAACACAAGAGGTAAGCAAAGAGGTAAGGGAACAGGCGAAAGGGCTCACTGCTCTGATTCAAGGGAAACATGTAAGCCAAGGCTCAGCAGACAGCAGAAATAAACATGAGCACTTCAAGGAGGTACTGAGGTTGACTAACACAAGAGGAGCTTTTGAGGACAAGAAGAGGGCTGACTCAAGTCACACTCATATTTTTAGGGTATACTCTGGTATAATCCTTTAAGACAAAGTGACCTTTTGAAGGCTTGCACATTCCCTCTGCTCCTCAACCCCTCCTGACAGAGTCAATTTTAAGTCCAAGTTTTCTTGTTAAAATCTTGTATTTAAAAGAACCCTAATAGGCATGTATAAAAAGCTGATGCACAGGGTTAGGGAGATGGCTCAGCCAGTAAAGTGCCTGCCAGGTAAGGATGAGAACAGAAGTTCTGATCCTCCAACACCCATGTAAAAAGCTGCACGTGATGCCATATGTCTCATTAACAACAGAACTCAGGAGAGTGAGGAGGTACAGACAGGGAAAAGCCTGAAGCTCACTGGTCAGCCAGCCTAATCTAATCACTGAGCTTCAGCTTCAGAGAGTAAAGACCCTGTCTCAAAAACATAAACACATCAGACATTCATATCTGTATTCTTTGGCTTCTACACACATGTGCATAGGAACGTGCATAATAATACACTCTCAAGTACATATACCACACATTCACATGCACATACATAGAGCGCAACATATACACCATACATATCCAAAATAAGATGACAATATAGAAATCTTTAACATATTTATGAAAAAAATGCTCATCACTGCAAACCAGAGAAATACAAGTCAAAACTACAATGAGTCATCACCCCTCTCAGAGTGGCTATTACCAAAAAAACCAAAAAGTTTGTGACTACTCAGAGAAGGGGTACTCTCAAAGAGAATTGGTCAGAATGCACATTAGTATAGGCATAGTGGAAAGCGTTTTGAAGATTGTAACACACAAAACTCAGAAAACAAACAGTAGCTAGAAAACTACAATGTAACCCACCAGGATCACTACTGGGTACATTTACAGAGGAACTGAAATCAGTATGTTGAAGACACATCACACTCATGAGCTCATTATAGCACTATCTGTGACAGCCATGATATAAATTTAGCCTAGGTATCTGTCAATGGAATGGGTAGGAAACATGATATGTATACACAGTGGAATATTTTGAAGATGTAAGAATAAAACCCTGCCATGTACTGTAATATGGATATACTTGAAGGACACTATGTTTATTAATGCTATTATGTTAATCAGACAAGCATAGGATGACAAAATATTGCACGGTGTGATTTATATGTGGAAGCAAAAATATTGATCTAAAAGAAGAGTTGAGTGTTATTAGATGCTTGAAATGTGAGTTCAGATGGGATGAAGGGATGGCAAATACACATAAGATACAGATAAGAAGATTAACCTCTAATATCCTACACTTACTCTTCACCAAATGACCAAGAAGTGATAACTTTTCAATTTCCATATTATAGTAGGATAACAAAGGTGGACAAGACTGATAGCTTTGGAGTAGCTACAAGTGAAGTTCTGGATGGTTTTGGAATAGCCATGATACATGGCAACTACTCTGCTTTCATCTTACCACATATAACATGTTCTGAAAGGTCACATAAGACTACTTCAACATGTAATTGTTAATTACAAATATATAACATTTTATAGTCTTTCATTCTACAAGTCCAATTCCTTTTCAAAAAAGAGTATAATGGCTGTCTCCAAAATTGAATTTGCTAGTTTACAGACTGTAAGGCATGCAACTTTGAAAAGGTATCAGAACCACAGTCTTCCTTCCAGCCTTGCCAATGCAGATTGTGACTCTTAGACAGTTCCTTAAAGTGGGGAATAAAATCTGACATAGGTCTGCAGATATATTACGTCTCCTGCATAGCCCCAGGAAGGACTACACACTGTAAACATCAACCCAGTGCTTTCAGGGTTGTAATTCGTGCACTGGGAATCACTGCTTCAAAGGGAGAAGCTCCAAAAGAAAATGGAAAGACCAGTGTATATCACCCACCAGGAATGAACTTTCTACAGAACCTAATGCAAACCCATTGCTTCTGGGGGATGGGGGAGTAGGGAGGGCTTCTTCCTACTGAGTTCTAGGGTGAAGGAGCTTACGCATCTTCAGGGTGAGGCAAAGTGCTACAATGTGTTTAATCATGTGCCTTTAGAAGTCAACACAAGGAACTAAAAAACTGCAAGGTACTACAGACAGGAATGTAGAACATCAGGATTAAAGCATGCTGTCAACAAGAGAGCTACGTGAGCAGAAATGGCAACACTCTCAGAGAGGGCTGAATAAAGCAGGGATACAGAAGACAATGAATAATCAAAACCACGGTATATGCTACTAAAAATACTAACTCTAATAGTAACCATTTGTGTTCTCAGGGATGTGACAACAGAACCACATGTATCACAAACGCAGGCAGACCCAATACCAAGCTACATAATTCTTATGCTAAGCACAATGGGTAAGACTCATTGCCATTTGATTCTATCAGTAAATAAATTTTGCCAGGTCTCCTAGCTACTTGGGAGGTTGAGACAGGATGATCCCAAGATCAAAGGCAATCTAGATAACTTACTGAGACTCGATCTCGAAAATAAAACACAAAATATCCAGTCTATAGGTCAATGGCAACATGTGCCTAATATTCAAAAAGTCCTGAACTTAATTTCCAGTGCTGAAAAGAGCTTCTAGGTCACATGACTATGATACTCACTAGAATCGAAACTATAACAGGGGCAGAGCTTTGAGTGCAGGTTCCTTAATTCTTTAACCTTAAACCTGTGTTACTCCCTCTGTACCATCACACACCAGTGTGCCAGCATTTCAAACAGTTTTTCTGCATCTCCACATATAAAAGCATTCAGATGTTGGAAATAAGCAATACTGGAACACAGAGGCCAGAAGGACCATAAGCAGACTATCTACAGGGTACATACATGCTCGTGGATCATATAAATAGGTCTGGCTTGCCAACAAATAGCAAACTGTAATATTTATATTCCCAACAATTACATAAAAATTACTGTGTTTCCTACTTTGGAAAACAAATCTTTCAGCTAAGAAACAAACGAGTTAGTCAAAACCACCCTTCATGAAATAAATGGGGAATCCCAAGCTGGCATTCTTATGTTTTTCTTTTTTAAGTGCCAACACCACCTTCAAAATATAAGGTCCGCTTTCTACAAAAGTATCCACAGCCAGCTCAGCAATCACTTTTCAAGTGGTGTTGATGAGCCAAACAGCTCTCTATAATGCATACTAAATTTTCACTTAAATGAAAAGTATAAAATCCTTTCTCCCTTAACAATAATCTAATAGGAAACTTCCTGACTCTTAGAAAATAGTAAGAACACTCCTTAAAAGGGCTATTCTTATAGCTGATGCCTCAACATATGGGTCAAGATTCAAAACAGGTTTTCTGAGACCAGCTGTCTTTACTGTACTTTTGCAGTAAGCTGGCTGAGTGGACAATATGACTCCTAACAGAAGATTTCTTTGTCTATACTGTGGGTAGGCCACTTCGAAGAAGTTGGACACACTTACATAAAAGATGCATGAGGCAAAAAAGGAGTTTACTTACTGTCAATATGCCATGCCAGAGCCCCACATCCTTCTTGAAGTCTAGGACATTCACAATGGTTTCAGCTGTATAAGAGAAACAATTACAAGTTTTACTTGACATGGTCAAGCAGCCTGAGTGACATGCCAAGGAAAACCTACCACCTGAGGGGCCATCCTGGATCTTAGAAGAATACCATATACTGTTTTCACAGAACACTACAGTCAAGTTACAGACCACTAAGAAGCACTATTCAGGCTGTAGAGTTTTTCCAGGATAATATCTGGGCATGTAAGGGAACAGCAACAGCTGCCCACACATCGCCACTGAAAAGTATCTGACCATATCAGACGCAGTGGTACAGGCCTGTGATTCCAGCACTTGGGAGGCTGAGAGAGGATAATCACAACTTGAAACCAAAACTGGACCACACAACTAACTCAAAGCCAGCTTGGGCATATAGTAAGACTTCTAGAACACTGTCACTTAACAACACCCCCACCCAACACAATATTACCTTCCTATTTATTTCTTGCTTTCCTGAGATTCTCTTATAATTTCTCTGTTGAGACCTTGTTCTGCTAACAGGGGAGCATGGAAGGAGAATTTTTGGCAGTGCACAGACTTATTTTGTCATAAGAGAACTCTGTAAGGGTGGTAGTGGTGGTGAGACAATAAAGAAGTTAAGACACAATAAAGAAGGCTAGACAGAGATGGTGTAATAAAGGGGGAAAAGCTGTGAAAATATGTTGTTGAAAATAATTATTTCCAAAGACTGAAGCAGTGATGCTAGACACCCCGGCACTGAAGATTTGACCTTCATTTGACCTTGTTCTTATCAAACTGATTCAATGGGCATTTTAGTCACCTCTACACAGGCTCCTGGCCACTTCCTAGTGTCCTAGGAATTTATCAATGCTAGCTAAGTCTCATGGTCACCTAATTCTGTCTGTCAATATTTATCAAAGGTTTAAACATTCTATTTCCTGCTCTCCTACCAGAGAATAAAATGGAGGTGGACCAGAGAGATTAATTCAAAATACAGATACCCAAAGAAAATATCCTAGATTCCTTTTTATAAAGTAATTTAAAGTAAAGAAATTATTTTATATTCAAGTATGTATTTATATTTGCTCCTGATACCTAAAAGGTGACAGCCCTGGATCTTCAAAGCATGTAGGTCGGGACATACAAGTCATTATTTTAACAAAATAATAGTGGTATTTAGAGACCATGTTTCTCCAACTGTTAGATGGCATAACCATTAATAGAAACACATTATTCTTAAAAAGGGAAATGTCGAGGAGATCACATGAACAGAAGGAAAAGGGAAACTCACTCAGAAGTGGAGTCAGGGACCACTGGCTTCTTCAGGTCCCAGGAGCTGATGTTGGTGTGGGTTTGTCAGCTGTGACTGCACCTGCCCTACAGGCAGCTGGGGGTTGCTTTAGCTTTTCCTTCTCTGTGTCACTCAAACCCATTATCATGGTTACTGCCACCCACTCTACCTCTGCTTCTCATGATCGAAGAAGACACACCAGGAAAAACAATAGTCCTCCAATAAAGCTTGAAAACCCTATTCTCAGAATTTCTTATTCAATAGTGAAGAGTGTGCTATGACACTGCACTTAAGAGAAAGAGCTTCTAAAGACATAGAGCCATGTGCAGGTAGGGATTAGCATGTGTGCCAACTGTGAGATGAATAGCCCTTTTCCAAATCTGTGTGGTCTGAGACCAAGCCTTCAAGGATGTGGTAAATATTAAACGAGGCCATGGGCAGGGTTCCAGGGGTGAACAATATAAAGTGTCACGTGAGGACACAGAAAGTACATCATACGGAAGGATGGTGGAGCCCCACTGCCAACATTCTCACTGAGGACTTTCAGTTGCAGTCCCTGTGCCTATGCTTTACCAGTCTAAGCTGAAGCACTAACTACTACTTAGCAAGGTCACACACTGATGGATGGTGATGGACACAAACAGAATGCTACTTTGATGGATCCCAGTAGGAACCATACAGGCTGGTTTGCCATCAGGCATCCCTGGTCAATGTGGCATCTCCAAAAACCTAGATCCAAGGAGTCTCAGGGCCATCCACACCTTCTGTATAGCTGCAGGCCTGTGTAAGTGCCTGACAGTGTGTCAGCAGCGCTATCCTTGTCACGGTCACACCAAGAACACTTCCATCTTTACACGTCTTATACTGAAACGAGACAGAAAATATGGAGAGGTGTTTTGATAAACAAATTTCTGGTCCCCACTCAATAGCTTCTAGTTATTGAGACACTATGAGTTCTAGCCACACTGCAACTGGTATAATGAGGTGAAACACACATCTTTTCCCAGTGATATACTCCCAGCCTCTGTGGAAGGATGATATTCATCTTACCTCAATATAAGCTGTGTCATTATTTGCATCTTTGATGTGTGGAAACCAATCCCGCGGAGGTTTAGAGAGGTGTTTTGATTCTGTGACAAACCATAGCAGCTTTGGCCAACCTAGGAAATAAATCATAAATTCCTTTTAAGTAAAGAGAACCCTTAAAACAGGTCTCTAGAATTTCTTCATCTATTATTTCACATCTTGCTTTCAAGTACTTCAGTCTACATGTAATCTCTGGTACTCCCATATGTAAAATCGATAATATCATCAAGAATGCTCGAGACACCAGCAGCTATCTATATCATGTCACCCCACAGATTATGAGTTACCTGTAATACCAGAAATGTTGACAGATCAGAAAAGTTCTGTCCTGAACTCAATAGGACATTCCTGCACAAGTGAAGGGCTAGTCTATAAAATGAAAGGTCTACAGGGAAAGCAAGTTCTCGGGTGCTTCTGTGGCATACCTTTGAACTGTGGGATCTCTCCTGTTGGGCTTTTTGGCAGTCCTTTGTGACAGGCATCGCTAGTCAAGGCAACAGTTACTCCACAGCTTCCAAGCAAGAAACCTATCTGTTGGCTCCCCGCATCCTGAAAGGTGATCAAGGAGAGTTAAAATTCTAAGACAAAACTTCACTCCTATCCAAAGCACTGTCTCATCTTGGGTATGTGGAAATTAACTGCCCTCCCCAAGACTCTTCTCCTCTCTCTCTCTCTCTCTTTCTCTCTCTCTCTCTCTCTCTCTCTCTCTCTCTCTCTCACACACACACACACACACACACATGAGAGAGAGAGAGAGAAAGAGAGAGAGAGAGAGAGAGAGAGAAGACAGACTAACTGAAAAAGAGTTCATAAGCATGACCTCACACATTAAAAAAGCTGGGTGGATAGGAGGTTGAGAGGATTTGGGGGTGGGAAAATGGTCAAAATATATAAGAATTAATTTAAAAAACAAAGACAATGATCCTAAAGTCTCATTATTGTGCATAGAAATTATCTATCACATGAATACCTCGAAACCTGATTTTCACACTTTCAAAGACTGGTTACAGAGGTGTCACACCTGGTAGGGTACACAACCAAGAGGAATGTTTACTCAGAGTAATGGCAACCAGGATCACCTTTCCCATCTGGCATACATCACAAATCAATGAGGTAACCAACATGTACTAAAGTGTGCTATGGCTACAGGGTGATAAATCTAGAGACAGAAAGCCTAGGAAAGCACCAAGCTGCCAGGACTGAATGTCACCTTTCAGCAGATGTCACAGATGGGGCTGTCCCTGGTTCCAAGAGCCCTAGGAGCTGCCTCCCTGTGTGACTTTTATTGCCCTGAATGCAACCTGCTTCTCATGAAAACAGATAATAAGCAGCCAAGACACCTAGATTCAACTTCTCTCCCGTCAGCTCCTCAATTATGCTCACGAACTAAAAAGTAAAATCAGAGTCTCTGAGTGTTAGCATCACAACATTCAGAGCCTGTGGTGATACATGGGTGGGTCCACAGACCTCTTGCCAAGGCAACAGCCACCATATCCGTTGGGCTCACCTCTCACCTTTACCTGTGACTGCTACGTCACAACCCATATATATACAAGAACATTCCTCCATCTTGCTCTCTCTCTCTCCTCTCTTTCTGTGCCACTACCCCTACTTCCTCTCAATTAAACCTCTTACACATGGAACTGTTTGGGCCTAGTGTGGTATTTTCTGCCGCCCCAACACATCACTGAGTACCCAGCATTTGTGGAACTAAGGACATATCATGGTGTAGAAGAGTCCATGCTACACCCACCTTGACTCTATGAAAACCTTCAGGAAGACTGGTTTGTTGAATCTCCTGCACACCCATCCCAGGAAATCACTGGGCAAAGCAAAGTTCTATCACCTAGGTATTCATCAGCGTTAACATTTCAAAGCTGTTGTCTGCTAAGTGTTTAGATTATACTTTTCTAAGTGGAGATTTAAAAACTATAGTTTCCTTACATGGATTGTTTCAGAGTAATAGCCAACAAGCTAAATGAACAATTAACACAATCCTGCAATGGGAGAGGTGGTGTGGCCCTCGCTAGATGGTCAGTCCCCATTTTACAGATATTTTGGGGGACTTTTTATTGTTGTAATACTGTTTTCAAGTAAAGTCAAGATCAAATACTACTCCTCTGAGGAGGTAGGGCAGGCAGGCAGGAGAGAGGTAGGTTTTTAGCAGCAGGAACTGGGGTTCTCCTCAAGCTCACTGAGTCAGGCATACACAACAACAGCTGTTTCCCAGTAGGGAGTGACTGAGGTAGCATACAAAGATAAAAAGTCACGACACTGATCTTAGCATGACACTGATCTTAGACCTAAAGCCAGGAGTCCACCCTTCCCTACACTCTGAGTACATGTACATGTGTGCATGTGCATGTGTGTGTGTGTGTGTATGTGTGTGTGTGTGTGTATGCGTGTGTGTGTGTGTGTATGTGAGAGAGAGAGAGACAGAGACAGAGAGACACACAGAGAGAGGCTAACTTAATACCTCCAAACAACAAATTTGTATACCTAAATAGAACCCTAAAAGCTAAAAACATAATTAAGTCGAAAAATCATTTAGTAAGCATTATGAATTCCTAGGATGTTCAATCCCCAGTACTGAGAGAATTTTTAAAAATAGAAAGAACATGAAAAGTGGGGGAGGTGGAAGAGGAGAATGGCAGCAGGAGGAGGAGGGGGAAGATGGAAGAGGAAGAGGAGGAGAAGGAAGGGAAGGAGAAGGAAATGAGTTGTGCAATATAAAAGGCTGGAGGCCAAGTAACAGAAAGACCAATATGTCAAGACTGCCATCAGCATTCAGTGTTGTCTCTAGTTGCACCTCTTAATCTGCAAAATACCTCCCCAGGGGCTACATATTAGTTTTAGACAAACCCTGCTAGGTCACTCACAGCCCCCTTGGGGTGACACCAAACACACATGCCAGAACTAGCTTCATCTACAGCATTCTACATCCAACATTCAACCAAGATAGTGGATGAGGTAATGAACTCTACAGATTACATCAAAACAAAGGTCAACAAAAGAGCTTAGTGGTCCTCACAGTCTCTGCTTCTGACTCAAGAACAAGGCAAATGGATAACAAGCCACACACCAGCAATGGCTTCCTATGGTCTACAAGGTCTAGAAAAGTATCTGTCTCCATCTGGTGGGATAAGAGGTCAAACCAGGGAAATAATCACTGTAATTTCAGGATGTGAAATGAGATAAATCCTCCCAGACACATACTCTGACCTTGACATCATTTCCCAAATACCTTGCCCCTAAAAATAAGTATGGCTAACAGTTTCTTTTTCAGGTAAAAGCAGATATGCAGACACACACCGGAGGGGAGGAGAGGCAGGCTTGTGTCACCATGACTCCCATCCTCCACATTAAGGGCAGCAGATCAATGTTTCTAACTTTCTCCTTGATTAAGAAAAGCTATACCAAACTAGAATTCAAATATTCTTATGAATTTCCAAAAATTTCTCCAAGATAGAAAAGGATAACAGATGTTACTGTTTAGAAATTCCTTCTGTGTGGCTTCTGTGGCAGTAACTCCTGATATCATATCAAATTTTCCTCATCACGATTGACATAGGTCAAGTAATGACTTGTCTGTTATCACTTGTAGGTGTGTTTATAATGGAAACCTTCACGCACACACAGAGATAAGAAAAAGCATTCTCATGTATAGATCATCCAATGTTAATAATTGTAAGTTTTTGATCATGCTGGCACCATCAATTATACTCACTATACAACTGCATGTTTATAACTAAGGAACCCAGAAGAGACGATACAGACACACACACACACACACCCCATATCCACCAATGTACAACATCACATATATGAATACACATTAGGGTCACACATGTGCCAAATACTTATTTGTGTGTCCATATATTTTAAGGAACACTCACATATCATACACTGGCATTTAAGAAAGTGAATCCCAGGTGACAGCCATACTGTGCATACAAGGACACTTCAGCTAAGAGATGTCCTTTCAGGAGGAGAACCTCTTCACCCTAGCAGGCACCTGCTTATCTCCTTGGTGCCCTTAGCAGCTCTACTGCTATTTTCTCTCAATCCCTGTGGTTTGAGATCCCAAGTCTACTGAGTGCCTCCATCAAAATGCTACTCTTCACCTCAAGTGGTGAACATACCAGACTCTGATATTACTCCTTGCAGAGGTTCATCTGAAATGGTATTTGAAATGTTGCTTTCTTTTGTTTCCAGGCAGTGTTTTATTCAGTCTACTCATTGAGCCCACCCATCTGTTTCAGAATCCCTTTGCTAGAATGACAGCAAGTGCCACATAGCCCACTTTGGAAATATTTACCAACACAACCAACCAATCAACTATGATTTGAGCTCTTTGGAGCAAGCCAGATAGCCTTGACAGCATACAAAAAGTCTCAGGCAGCACCAGACCCCGGTGGCTGTTATACAGCCATTCATGTTACAGCAGGACCCTAGTCTGGCCCAGTATTCCTGTTCTGTTCTGTCATCACTGGCATACACAGTCAGAGTCTTCACCCTGTCAGCCTGGCTGGTGTTTGCAGTTGCTATTCCTTTGTACCCAGACTGTCACACTTGTGGATAACCTTTGTTCCTCAAGGACATCTTGGCATAACCTATTTTTCAGGTTAGCAAATCCACTTGGCTGACAGAAAAATATACAAGTTCAGATACCACAAGATAGTAATAATCACTTTCCTGATGTATACTGGCAAGGCTGTAGATAGGCTTTTTCTTGTCCCCCTCTCCCGTCTGGGTCATTAACTTCCCTTGATTAAAAATGCCTAGATGTTTCCCATTCACTACCAGGATTGAAAATAAATAAATAAAAGCAAGTTGTTACTTAAGGCATTCAATAAGATTTAGGATTAAGAACAAGGACTGTTCAGTAGGGACTCTAAGTAGCTCTAGAGGTCATTGAACAAGTGGATAAAGGATTAGCCTTCCCATACTTCATCATTTACTCATATAATTATGTTATTTCACTTGTACCCAGGCAGAAGAGTCAGGTAAAAGTAAGAAAACTGCACAGGCCAACAGGCTGCTATGTTCTATATGCATAGGCAGGAAAGAAAGTTCAGCGCAACTGTTAGGGAAACACAAATTAAAACTACAGTGAGGTTACTTCAAACTTGCTAGAATGGCTTTCTTATCAAATAGGTGAACAACAACAGGTGAGGAGAAGATCCTGAGAAATGGTGTAGGGATTCCCACAGACATCAACAGCAAAGCTTCTGTGGCCCTGGTGGCTGACTGCACAAAGCAAATCCTATTAGGGACTGTCAATTAGGCTGCCGATTCTATAGCTATACAATACTAGCTACTTACTGGCCTCACAGTTAGCATAAACAATAAAGATAAGAGCAAGTTTAGTCATCTTAGAGAATAAGATATGACCAATCAGAGGAGAACCGGAACTTGATAAGGTCAAGACAACTAAACACAAGCCAGAACTGCCACCCATGATCAAGAGAGACCAAAGACCTATCATGTACCTGGCTTTCTAAGCAATAATACTAAGGCATGAGAAAGTGATCCTTAATAGATTCAGATAAGGCAGGGCTACCAAATAAACTTAAGCTTCACCTTGGCAAAGGTGCACACCTGCAGATGAGACATGCTGTAGATGAGTAAAAAACTTATCGCAAATAGATAAAACTAATGAAAATATGGTCTGTGACTTAGAGACAGCAAGAACATGTCACTGAACTTACACAGCAAAGATATAAAGTAATTTACAAACTGTAGTCTACACATTCTCACCCAGCACATTAAATTGCCATGGAGCCTGACACTTCCTCTAATAGAGCTTAACGAACACTAAGTTCTTTACCTTTCTTGTGAGTGGCACTTCAATGGGGACAGGAACAACTTCAGCCAGCAAGCAACCATAGAAGGCCACCATGAAAGCAGCAGGGTCATTGTTAGGAAACACTAGCGCCACCTGGAGACATGCAAGACACAGAGTTGAGTCAACAACAGGATGAAAATTTCAAGTCCCCAACACAGTGGGCAGGCAGGCCTGTAAGATCAGTACTTAGGAGGCTAAGAACTATAAATTAAAAGAGACCTCAGACTACAGAGGAAGAATCTATCTCAAAAGTGCTGGATGCTAAGAAAAAATGTTTTGTGTAAAAAGAATAACAAGAGATATTTTAATAAGTACCCCATGCTTTTTCTTCAACTTACGTGGAAGGGAAACACTAAGAGCTGCCAGCTATATTCCCATACCAGACAACATCTCATTTTATTTTTGCTTCTTGTCTTCCACGGCCACATAATTTTCATATAAAAAAAAAAAACCAAACCAGTGTACACAATATATGGGTTTTTACTTTTTTCACTGGTCTAAATGAATTTCATATTCTGATATCATTCTCACAACTAAAATTAAATGTTTATAAAATTCTTTACTGGGTATCTGGGCAAACGCTAAGGAGCTAGACCCAGTTGGACTTAATTCAGATGCTAAGTTACTTCTTAGTTCTAGTATCTTATGCACAACTTTAGCTTAAGCCATAGTTCCGTCTATGAGAAGAAGAGAAACAGCAATAACAAACGGCACCTGGTTGTCCTGGTATTAGTCAAATGACAGAGTTTACAGAAGCATGGTACATCACATGCACTACCAGGAATCCTCATATCATCAGTCCTGGCAATATTTCAACCACAGTCTCTTAATGCTGAACATGCATGCTTTCACTGCCTACTACTATAAGGATTTAATTGCTCCTGGTCTTCCTTCCTTATCCAACCTGCCCACTGTGGCCAATCTGAGAGTAGATTATAACCCACCACATAATACTGGATGTAATTTCTAAATAGGTTTCCTAACACTAACAATATGGCCATATCCTCAAGATTTTCCTCTTATGGATTCTTTTTCATTGTCCATATTTACCTTTTCATGTCTTGCTATGTTCTCTGGAATTTCTGCTTAATATGTTTAACACAAAGATTTCTTGATATATTTTTACATTTTTGGTATATATTTGATGTTTTAAATGTGTTTCCTTTATATTCAAAGGTAATACATGTTTGAGCCAATTTCTCCATGCCTTTTAAAAGAACTGAGACAGTTTTGGTATAGATATAAATTATGAGAAATGTGTTAGGTAGTTTGTAATAAAGTATCAGAGACTGTACTCATGCAAACTAGAATGGCTATGACACTTCATTAAGCTCCATCTTCTGGGATGGTCACTGTACATGGAAACTGTCTCTGAACATCAGTAGGTGGTACATGGCTATTTGTAGCACAGCCAATTTAATATTTAGCCTATCCCAGTGCTCTTTTAAACGGTACTGCCAACTCACTGATTTTAGAAAGTTTCCTGTATGATAAGAGCTCTTCGTCTGGTTTGTTTGTTTGGTTGGTTTTTTGTTTGTTTAATAGGATTCCCACTCTGCTCTTCAGGCTATTTTCACATTAGCTCCTCTAACAAGTTGCTGAACCTACGGTGTTAACTCTTTACAAACCTTGTGGGTGTATTTTCACAGGCATATAAATCCAAAGATTTAGCATAAATGCATCATTTTTGTACTTTCTTTTTTTTGGAGTTTCAAATGGATTCTTTAAAAATGTTGTAAGTGGCTTTAATAACTTTGGTAAGAACATTTAGATATGGTAGTCTAGCATATTTAATATCCAAGATAAATAGGTTTGCATAAAAGGATATTGATGGTAGTTATGAAGTCAGGAGCTGTATCTTAAATTTAGCCATGCTGGGTGTCTTGTAAAACAGGAAAGGTAGTGTGGAAAATTAAGTTCTGGAATATATGATTTCTTTTCTACATGGCTAAAAAAAAAAAAAAACAGCTAGAACAAGTTGGAAAGAGAATAAGATGATATATTTGTATGTGTAATCATATTAACAACAACAACAACAACAAAAAAACCCAAGTCTCATGTGAATCTGCCTTCATAAGGCACTGTGTGTTGCCAGCACATTTTCAGATGGGTAGGCTCATGAAGAAACAGGAGGCAGATAAGTTCATAATATTCCCAGGTTACTACTGCTACATGATTCCTTCTCACAAAGTAGGCCACAATATCTGAGGAAGCTGATCAAAACAGCACAACACACCAAACTCCCCAATCAGATCCTGGTCATAAAGAAAGCTTACTTGCATTTTATATCCGACTACCAAGGAGGAAGAACAGGCTGAGTTCTAGAATCCTAACATAGAGGTTATCTAGTTATTTGAACCTCACTTACCCTGTCTCCAGGTCGTACCATAGGTTCTTGCTTTGTACCTAACTTATGTAGAATGTTGTAAGCAACCTTCATACTTCTTGTCCATAGTTTGCCTGTTGATATAAAACATAAACAGACAAACGACTTGGTAATATATACATGCATTTTCAGCTATGTTCAACTCTGAATATAAAACTAGCATTTTTTAAATCTAGTTCATTCATCTGTTCTGCTCAATGTATGTGGTTGGAAGTAAGTGTCATGTGGAAGACTGACAAAAAATTGGGGTGGGGGATGGGCAGTGGTGGCGCACACCTTTAATCCCAGCCCTTGGGAGGCAGAGGCAGGCAGATTTCTAAGTTTGATGCCAGTCTGGTCTACAAAGTGGGTTCCAGGACAGCCAAAGCTATACAGAGAAACCCTGTCTCAAAAAACAAAAAACAAAAACAAAAACACAAAAGGGGTGGGGGGAACAGGGATGAAAAGACTATAAAACTGAAGTTGAACATGCATTCAGAAGTAGTACTAGAGGTTTAAATACAGCAGAGAGAGGGAGAGGAAGAGACAAAGAGACAGAGAGAGAGACAGACAGACACAGAGAGATATAGAGAGACAGAGAGGGGGGAAAGGAGAAAACGGAGGGAGGGAGATGGAGAGGAAGAGAAAAAAGAGATTGGAAATTCTAATTTTAGCCTGTTTAGCCTGACTTACACTTGGCCTATGACAGGGAAAAAGTTGATGGGACATGTGCCCACAAGTTAGTTAATAATAGTTAACAGTATACAGCCATGGGGATAGGAGGGACAGTGTCTTGAAATATCTTCTTTCACAGACCAACTTTACCCAAAATTTGTTTTTGTTTTTGTTTTTTTTATTTTAAGCCTTCAACTTAAGTTTCTAGGAAAAGGACAGAAAATAAATACTAAAAACTGACACATTACCAGAGAATCATCAGAACCAGGTCTTAACAAACTTAATTTCTCTTAGTGTGTTAAGCTCTTACTGTAAAACCACAAAAATTTGTAACTGCCATCTTTCTACTGGACTAAGCATGGGGATGGGGGTGCAGTGAGAGATTTCGAAGCTCTCTCAGTGACATCCATCTCTTATAATGTGTGCCGGTTTGGGTAACTGCAATAGCACAAACTGTATAAAAACGGCTCTGACAGGTCATTCAAAGCCCAATTCCCTGCAAGCTGTAAATTTCTCAGAGTATACACTTTCTAATCTCATGGGTTTGAGATTTGGAAGAGGAACCTTTGCAACTTAGATCAAGTGTAAATTTTTGTAATTTTAAAATTCTGAGCTCTACAAAATTTTTCTAAGTTGAATACAAATGTTAAAAAAAATGCTAAGTTTTAAATTTAGGCTTAAGATAGTGTTTTTTTTTCCTTCCTGAAAAGTTTCAACAAATTATATTTAAGAACAAAAACAGGCTCTGAAGGACCTTCATATTTCAAGCCTTCATCCTGAACTCATACATTTTCTGGTAATACTGAATAGTGTAAGGTGGAATAAAAGCAACTTCAAATCTAAGGAGCATTCTTGCATTCAAAAGGCATTTTATAGCATGGTCAAAGACACTCAGCTACTAAGAGCTTTCAAAACAAATCAAGGTTCTAGTTAGTATATTAATGTAAAAGTAATAAAATGCAGATTCATCTAATTGTGTCTCAATATAGTCAATGTCTAGATTTTTTTTGGTAAATAGAAATTCCTCTGGCTTATAACACATTATTTTTACTTAAAAAAAAACAAACCTGAATTTGAAAAACAAACAAAACATAAACCTGAATTTGTTTTATTTCCTGTTAGAACTGAAGCTACCTGAATTAATATGGCTGTTAGTAACCATTCATAGGATTCCTCTACTTGTCTGCCCCTTAGTGGATAGCAAGCTAGGAGAATGTTTTATCTTTCATTGCTCTTATTCTCAGGACAGTTCTTGATTCTCAGTATATGCTAAACACTTTTTTGTGGGGGTTCACTAACGTCATAGGCAAGAATCAATTAAGCCCACAGTCACAGTCTGCAGCTTAACATAACTCGTAAGTATTTCATTACTAGTTAAGATTTCATCCATGATTTCTTCCTCATCTCAACCCCATAGATCTTTAAAGTCATTTGATACCACACTTGGGGAGTTCACTTCTCTATCAATGGTCATCAGTTGGTAAGAAACAATACAAGGAGCGGTGTTTTTCCCCCACAAATAATTTAAGCCTTTAGACCTTTCTTACTGTAAACAAAGTTGGGAAACTATTCTAGCTGAATAATTACACTCTGTTGCCACTAAATAAAATAAAAAGTAATGTGTTATAAACAAACCAATCAATTAAAACTATTCTACTTTGCTAATGCTTCAACTTCATTTTCGGCTAAGACAGTTGGGAGTTAATATCATTATACACTCACACACAACCTAGTTTTACATAGAGTCTCACAAAACTACAAAATCCAAACTGTGAGCAATTCTTGAAATATACTTAGTATTTTTACATCTTGTAGTTTTCAGAGACAAGAAAACTGAGTAAGTGCAGGTGGCAGTATAAATCAAAAGAGAATAAGCACATCCAGAATGGCTGACAAAGACTATTTTCTTGAGCATTCCTTGGATTTGAATGACATCTAGGCTGCTGTACAGACAGCATAACTGCAGAGCAAGGGCACAGATGGATATGGAAGCAGGTAATACAGACTCACTAGAGCACATTACCCATAAAACTGGAGCAAGGATTGGAGAGACTTACCAGTAACAACAGTGAGGGAATGAAAAGGCTGTCTTGTACACTCCTAACTCAGGCAGCTAAGTCCCTGACAAACTTAAAGTAACTAGATGGGGAGGAACTCACGAATTCCCACCCCTACCTGAGGAGCTATTGGCAATTAATGGCTGGGGGCAGAAGAGTCAGTTTTCTTCAGGGATTCAGAGAGGCTACCCATGCTCTAAGAGATAGTCCTACAGCCATGCATATCTCAGTGGTGGTGAGAGAAAAAAAATGAGCACATTAAATTGTGAGCAGAAAGAGGTGGTGGAGATAGGGGAAGAACTGAAAGGGAAAGAATGGGAAATAGATTTGATCAAAATAGATCACATGTACCTATGGATATTAAATGTTTTAAAATAAAAGGAAAAACAGAAACATTTATATAGTACAAAAAATATGTACTTATAGGTATCCTAGCAGAAGAGAAGGTGGATGAAGATGGAGAAGTGAAAACAGAAGCACTGTGTAGTAGTAATTTCAAGAATTACGATCATGGCATTTGTATTTCATATACTTCTGATTTCTACTGCAACTTGAAGTATCAAATCCTTTATAACTTTATCTACATTTTCTACTAGATATTCTAAGTTTCTAAGCTGAGAAATATGCTGCCTTAGAACTTAATAGAAAGAAGAAAACCAACAAAGTTTATGCTAAATCATAGATAATATTCTCTATTTTAAAGTGTTCAATATAGCCACAAATATAAAGAGACTATAAAATATATACTTCCAAACCTAACATACTCTTAAACCCAAATCCCATTTTGGTACCTGAAATGCACAGGTGCCCCTGAGGCCCCACTCTCCAAATACTGGGCTCTGCCTAGCCCGATTACTTAACATAGCACCTGACTTTTAAACTTGATGACTGATTTAAAACTCATAATTATCCAAGGTGTTTGTAATATAAAAACAAAGCCAAAGTTTAAAAAGATAAAAGTACTTTCTAATATCATCCATATAGAAGTAAAGTGAGCCATTTGTTCTTGTAGCTATGAAGCTTAATTCTTTGTGAAGCTGAAGCCAGTAGTATGAAAATAGCTGTAATCTGTTTTCTCCATGGTGATTCAACTAAAAGAAAGGCCTCTGTCTAGCAAAGCAGGCTATGTGCAAGAGTTTAGTGTACATTAAGAATGCTGTGAGAACTAAGGGAAACCAGTTTATCTGGCTTTATATACTGTGTGTCCAAATTTTATTGTTTCTGAGTGATAGATGTCAAAGTGGAGCCAACCAGACACAATCATAAATGCCATGAATCTCAATAAAAGGTTAAAATCTCTCTCAAGTTTGAAAAGTGACAATTCTAAAAGTAAATTTTCGATGTTGAAATCTCAAAGGCCAAATCCTGATCTCACTGAGAGAGTAGAGGTAGACTTTGTCAGAGGGATCAAGGTCTGGGGATGGGGTTAGTCCACTTACATGCAGAATGATAGCACATAATGCCGAAGAAATACCTAGAAATCTGGTCAGATATTGTCTTGAATATGTCTGTGAGGTTGTTCAGAGATCAGTGTGGGTCTGGATAGATCAGCTAGGGATGGTCACCCTTGATACTGATACCAGCTACCCAGCCAGGAGACCAGAAAGAACATAGGTGGAAAATGAACTGTTCTTTCTGAGAACTACAAAAGAGCTTTTCTTTGCTGCACCAGAGATCAAAACGCTAGGCTTGGAAGGAGGAATTAGCTCATTGGAAGTATGTGTGCCTGACATGCACAAAGTCCCGAGTTCAACCCCTACCAGAGCAAAAACAATGGCATATAATAACACAGGTTCAGAATCAGCAGCTTCTGGACTCCCAAGAGTCAGCGGGCTTTTAGCTTCCTACTATTTAGAATTGTCAGCATTATTTTTGTACAATTTGGTATGCTGTATCTTTTATTGTTGTACTGTTCCTATTCCAATACTGGAGATACAAATGATATAGATGTTCACACAGCTCTAACTCATTTTATGCATTTTTGTCTCTATAAAAGTACCTATGGTATTAACTTTTACTATCAATATTGCTTACATATGTAAATGCAATGAAATTTCCTGAAATTAGTAGTTGCCCACATTATATACTTGTACTTTTTTGTTTGTTTGTTTCTTTTTCGAGACAGGGTTTCTCTGTGTAGTCCTGGCTGTCCTGGAACTCACTCTGTAGACCAGGCTGGCCTTGAACTCAAAAATCTGCTTGCCTCTGCTTCCCAAGTGCTGGGATTAAAGACGTGAGCCACTACTGCCCAGCACTTGTACTCTTATATGATAAAAATTACCAAGACTTCAGCTTTCTGCTGACTATAAACTTAACACTGACTCAAATGGCTTTGATCAACCTTGTCCAAAGACTTGGGCTATCCACCATGGCATTACAGAGGACCGGGGTTGTAAAGCCAGTTGTATGTGATTGCCAATGCTAGTGATAGACATGTAGACTTTTGTTTTCTGACTTGGTTCTCTATGAGTACAGCACATCTGCTCGTAACTGTATGTGACTTGCATTAATAAACCTGAGTGTTTAGTTCCACAAAAATGTTTCTGTTCTTACATGTATTATTGTAGAAAATGGCCCATGAAGTATTATGCCAACATTTTCCTATCTTTTGGCTACAAATCTTTATTTGAAAGTGTAAACAAAGCCAGGTATAGTACATGCCTTTAATCTTGGCCTCAGAGAGGCAGAAGGTGGGTGTCTGAGAGTTTGAGGCCATCCTGGTCTATATAGTAAGTTACAAGGAAGCCAGAGCTACATACATATACATACACACACACACACACACACACACACACACACACACACACAGAGACATACATACACACACACATACATACACATAGACATATATACATACACGTAAAATGTCTTCTATAGAATTTTAAATATTTTTCTATAATTATTTTTTGAGATTTAAAACCTCTGGGACTTTAGACTTCAGGAGTTTCTATCATCTTTTAATTTCAGCATCTGGGATTACAGCATATTGGAATTCTGAGGAATTGTGACTGAAATCTAGGCCCAAAAGTTTAATATATACTCTGTACTGATTACCAATGAAAGTATTTATTTTAGGGCCTAGAAAATGGCTCAGCGGTTAAGAGCACTGACTGCTCTTCTAAAGGTACCCGAGTTCAATTCCCAGCTACTACATGGTGGCTCACAACCATCTGTAATGGGATCTGATGCCCTCTTCTGGTCTATCTAAGGACAGCTATGGTGTACTCATATAAATAAAGATAAATAAATAATATTTAAAAAAAAGAAAGTATTCATTCAAAAAAAAAAAACAAGATCAAGTGACATAGTAGAGTTACAATCACAGCTTTATAAATCCATTTTGGGTTTTAAGTTTAAAAATAAAAAAGTAGTAACTCCTTTATCAACACAATTTTTTAATGGAAAATGTCTTTAAATTTTCATCTACTTTTAAACCAGAAACAAACAAGGCAACACAGACATAAATGAGCCACTCAGAAGATGTGTATTTTTTCTCTCCATTCAGTAGAGGTCTTTGCAGATAAGGCAAAGGTCAGAGAGTGAACCAAGTGCACTATGAAATTACCATAAGTGAGGATGTACAGGGGTTTTCCATTTGTGTCCATGGTGGTCAGGCAGGGGGCCTTCGGAGAGATGGTCCCCCATCGTTGTAGTGCAGCTTCTAAAGAGGGTGGCCAGTTTGTGACAACTCCCAACTGCTCCCCTCTTGTGGCCAGCATCTGAGCACCCTCTGGCTTTGGTTGGTTTGGATCTGGTTGTTGAACTAAATACATTTAAACATACAATATTTTTAAGAAAAAGACAACCATTTAGTATTATTTTTTAGTTGCTTAAAAGAAATCTAAGAGATTAATACTTAAGGCTGATGGCAAACATGCTTTTCTAAAATCAAACAATTATAGATATAACACAAAAGCATTGAGTTCTTACAGTTTCCAAGGCAACACAGAATGGGGAACTTAGGTGGGTGTGTGAACATTTGTATGTAACAGACAAAACCGAACCACATGCCTTGAGTCTCACATTTAAATGCATGGGTTTACACAAGGAACTCAAGAAGAAGGAAGACCAAAAGGTGGACATTTCATTCCTTCTTAAAAGGGGGAACCAAATACCCACGGAAGGAGTTGCAGAGATTAACTATGGAGCAGAGACTGAAGGAAGGACAAGCCAGCCTAAATATAGCTATCTCCTGAGAGGCTCTGACAGTACCTGACTAATACAGATGTAGAGGCTCACAGCCATCCATTGAACTGAGTACAGGGTCCCCAGTAAAGGAGTTAGAGAAAGGACCAATGGAGCTGAGGGGTTTGCAGCCCCTTAGGACGAACAACAATATGAACTAACTAGTACCCTCAGAGCTCCCAGGGTCTCAACCACCAACCAAGGACTGCACATGGAGGGGTCTGATTATTCTGGCAGCATGTGTATAGTAGAGATTGCAAGTTTGATCAATTGGAGGAGAGGACCTCGGCCATGTGAAGGTTCTGTACCCCAATGTAGGGGAATGGCAGGGCCAGTAAGTGGGAGAGGGTGGGGTGGCAGGCATGGGGAAGGGGGAGGCAACAAGGGTTTGTTTTTGTTGTTTTTGTTTGTTTCTTTGTTTTTTGGAGGGGAAACTGGGAATGGAGAAATTTACATGTAAATAAAGAAAATATCTAATTAAAAAAATGCATGGGTTTAAAGTTCTAATTGTTAGCACACCTTATTCAAAACTCCAAAAGGTTCAGTTCTTATATTTTTTCCCTTGAATGACAAAATATTGGCAGAAATCTACAAATATTCTGAATAATAAAAGCATGGTAATAGTACTTTCAAGAGTAAAACTAAAAGCCTCATCATAGAACAGAGTCTCGTTTATTTTAGTTCAGATAGGTGTGAAACTGAAATTATTTCCCCTATTTCTAGAAAAGCATTTTCTCTCAGAGTTTGAGGTATCACTTCAACCTGCTATCTGGAAAATCAGCTGAGTCTTCCATAAATTTTATTGTATTTTTCAATTTTCATGTGTATATTTGCATGGTGTGCATGTGTGTATGTGTGGGTGTGTGCTCATATGTATATATGAGTGTGCATTTGAAGACTGGAGGTTGATGTGAGAAACTGTCTTCCATCATTCCTCTACCTTATTCGTTGAGGTAGGATCTCTCAGTCAAATCCAGAACTCATAGATGAGGCTAGTCTCACTCCACAGCTTTCTCTGGTGATCTTACCTATACTTTACCAAACCGTATTCTGCATGAGTTCTAGGGACCGGAAATCCTATCCTCACACCTGTACCAAGCACTTATTCCAGTTGTCATCTGTTTGTCCGTCCCTCAGCTGACTCTTAACTCCAGTTAACAAATAAACAAGATGCTTGGGTTTGATCCAACAACAGATCTCTTTGGTTTCAATTTTAAATTGTCTAGTTGAAGCCCCTACCATTCATTCTAACTAAGATAGGGGGCAGAGTCCCTACTGTGTTTCTCCAATCTCATAAGTTCGTGTGGAAAAGGACACTTTGGTTTTGAGCCAAGGATATCTATAATTTCATTTTGCGTTTATATCACAACACTGAGTCCTTACAAAGAGGCCTAAGTCATAGAACAGCATCACATTATACTGAGAGGGACATATGGCTTCAAAGCTCTAATTGCATAGCACTTGGTGTACCTTTCAGATATGCATTGGGAACAGCAACCTACACTAACTTAGAGTTCTATTACTGAGAGAAGGCTAGATTATCACTCGTAACAAAATAAAGTCACTTTGCATAAAATATAGCACTGTACAAGAAGCCAAGGGCTTCATAAAAGAAGGGGGAGAAAAAAAATACTTACCTTCTAACAATTCTTCAAAGTCATCAACAAAGAATTCCCGTAATGGTGGCCGCTTTGGTCGTTTAAGGGTATTGACAAGCTGCTGAATTTTTGCTGATACCCGGCTACTTACTGGTACACCTGAAAAAGGGGACCACCATGGACATGAACAAATTCTGGAAGGAATAAGAGAATTTATGAAAAATTTCCCAAACATTTTTGTTTCCTGTCATGGGGATACATCAGAAAGCCTAACCTAATACAAGCTAGACAGCACTGACCTGTACTTCCATTATTTAGAAAGAATTTTTAAAGTGTACTTTCAGAACCAAAAAATAAGTAAAGCTCTGAAAACATGGAAGAATAGCCATAATTCTCAACATCTAAACACAGTATCTTCTCATCAATTAATCCAAACCAATTTGGTTCTGATGAATCCAAGTCTAGTGGTTTAGAAGCTTAGGTGAGAATGTTAGCAATACTCCTGAGTATGATTCTGAGGTGAGGGTGTACATAGTATGAAACACCGGAGAACATAACACAGGAGTCAGAATTTTAGAATGAATAACCTAAATCTGACATAGTTAGACAGAATCTACCCAATTCTGAAGCTTGACAGATTTCAAGGTTAACAAAAGTTTATAAAATAATGACAAGAGTATCAACAATGATCAGTTTCAGTAATGGGTATATAAGAGAACTAAAACCAATGCAGTAAGATGGAAGAACAGCCAACTCTATATGAAATGGAATGGTTATAGTTTTAATTGATATTTATGTCTAAGTAGCATTAGGACTTCAACCATGCTGAGGACAGCATGCCATTTGTTAAAGAGATGACCAGAGCAAGATATTTAATTGTGAACCATCCAGTTATCATAGCAACATTAACAACATTGTAAGGAACATGTATTACAGCAAGTTGATGCAGTTTTGTCCACTTTTCATAAAGTAAAAAAAAAAAAAAAAAAAAAAAAAAAAACTGTAATTTTACTGCTAGATCCTATGCTAACTTTTATGACACTGGCAGGAATATAACACAATTAAAGCAGAATACATCAGAAAGTATACATCTGAGGTGTGTTGATTTGCACTGAATACTGGGAACTAGTAATGTTACTATAAAACACCATGATTTAAAATATGAGAACTAAGAGAAGTCTTTTACTCTGTGTTTTATCCAAGCACTGATAATTTACTTCCAATTTTGAGGAAAAAAAAAAGATGACTCCTTCTCCGAAAACCTAAGGCATTAACAACACCCCTGTAAATCATTTTTTTTTCATTTAACTTCATTTTGCCTTCTGAAGTAGGCATTCAAGGTCTTAACACATACTGTAATTTCTTAAAGACTCAAATGACTCAGCCAGTATTACTTATACATTACCAAAAACAACAACATATCATTAAATCTATTTCTTCTCATGGCTAAATTATACAATATTTACATTCTTTTTAATAAGAAGAAATTCTTGGACAATTTGGAGATAATTTACAATTTTTAGTCGTCACCTTCTAGAAAAGTTCCTAAGGAAACTGACAAGCAATGAGTGTCTAGAAGTAGCGCCTACAGTCAGAAAGATCAATAATAGTCATAGTAAGGACAGCAGTACAAAGTTCTCCCGGAAGGAAGTGCCTCTCTATAAGACATACCATCACCAGTCTCCATGAGCTCAGCATTGCCATACTTTGGTGCTGTCCGGGATGTGGTAGAGCCCTGCGGCCGTTCCACTTGTATTGAATGTTCTGAGGTGTATGTGGTTACATCAGGAGGTGCAGAATGATTTTCTGTAAAGAAGCACAGGAGATAATTTTCTTATGAGCCTCATGGTTATTCTGAAGGTCGAACAATAGGACCTCAAAAATGTCTGGAATATGACAAACTCATACAAAAGGATCATTTTGATCCAATATAGTGACACAAACCTGTGTTCCAAATACTTGGAAGCAGATGCAGTTAAGATCACAAGTTTTGAGATGAGCCTAGCCCTATATAAGAAAAGACCATACCTCATAAACAAAAAAAAGATTACTCTAAACCAAAGTCAGCCACAAAACTCCCAAACAAAGGTGATTAATGTTAAAATAATGTACAGCATCTCTAGTGAAAAATAGGTAAAGATCAGATTTAATTTCCTAACAGGAGCAAGATCAGTGACTCACCGTAGCATTTTAACTAGAGTACTGCCTAACATGATCAAAGGATAAATAAAGGATCACATGCTATGTGCCTGTCCCTAGAAGCGAGGCACTTTTCTTACTGTGACAACAGAGGCAGCAAACAACTCAAGCTTCCATCCTAGAGTTAAAAGGCAACACTGTTGATTCTAGGAGAGCCTGGGAAACATTTTAATCTCTCTGTGCCTCAGT
The DNA here is from genome assembly GCF_008632895.1 of Mastomys coucha. Classification (NCBI taxonomy): domain Eukaryota; kingdom Metazoa; phylum Chordata; class Mammalia; order Rodentia; family Muridae; genus Mastomys; species Mastomys coucha. Next base: position 14,533,974 of record NW_022196913.1, on the reverse strand, counting down.
TTTCTTACCTATCAAATTGAAGCAATAATGGTGATTCCCTTAGATATTAGGTAGATTGAACAAATTAATACATGTGTAACTCCTAAGATATTCCTGATAAATGGTGAGAGACATCATGAAATAGTTAACTACTTTAATTAAAACATGAGTAGTCTTAGTTACTCGAAAGAGCTTATAATCTAATGCGTATTGAGTGTCACGCCATGGCTATCTTATTTAAAGTTAGTATTGCTGTGATAAAATACCATGAACAAGGCTGGGCAATGGTGGTGCATGCCTTTAATCCCAGCACTTGGAAGGAAGAGGCAGGTGAATTTCTGGTCTACAGAGTTCCAGGACAGCCAGGGCTACACAGAGAAACCCTGTCTCAAAACAACAACAACAAAAACAACAAAAAACAAAACAAAACAACCCCCCCAAAAAAACCAAACCATGAACAAACAAATTTGGGGAAGAAGGGGATTATCTGTCTTATACTACTACAGCATTGTTCATTATCAAAGATATTCAGGACAGCTACTCAAACAGGGAAGAAACTCAGAGGCAGGAGCTGATTGCAGAAACCATGGAGGGTGCTGCTTACTGGCCTGCATCCCATAGTTTGCTCAGACTGCTTTCTTATAGAACCCAGGACCACCTGCCCAGGGACAGCACTGTCCACAATGGGCAGGGCTCTCCCTCATCAATCACTAATTAAGTAAATGCTCTACAAGCTTACCTACAGCCTGATCTTATGTAGGCATTTTCATAATTGAGGCTCCCTCCTCTCAGGTCAAATTAGCATAGAACTATCCAGTACAAATGGCCAAGGAATAGGAGAAACTCCCTATAGTATTCAGAGTCAAGCTCCTCAATGGCTCAGTGGCATTAGAACAGTTTTTATAGTTATTAGAGCATTAAGACCATGTCCAAGAGATGATCAATGAATTAGACATGTGTAAATTACAATAATGCATATCAGAATGCTAATTTTGATTCACTAATGCATATTATATGGAAACTTTAGATTGCCTGCTTTATATTACTCCATGTTAGAAGTATATAGTCTTTTACCACCTGAAGATGGCTGTCTTAGTCGCTGTTCTATTGCTGTGAAGAGACACCATGACCAAGGCAATTCTTTTTTTTTTTTTTAAGGATAAGATTTATTTATTTTATGTGTATGAGTACAATGTAGTTGTCATCAGACACACCAGAAGAGGGCATCACATCCCATTATAGGTGGTTGTGAGCCACAATATGGTTGCTAGGAATTGAACTCAGGACCTCTAGAAGAACAGCCAGTGTTCTTAATGGCTGAGCCAACTCTCCAGCCCAGACCAAGGCAATTCTTATAAAAGAAAGCGTGTAATTGGAGGCTTGCTTACAGTTCCAAGCTTAAGTCCATTAGCACCACAGCAGGAGCACAGCAGCAGGCACAGCAGGCAGGGGCTAGAGCAGTAGTTGAGAACTACATCTTGATCTGGGGCAGGGAGAGTGCACCTGGGCCCAGCATTGGCTTTTCAAGCCTCAAACCCCACCACCCCTCAGTACACATTTCATCCAACAAGGCCACATCTCCTAACCATTTCAAACAGTGCCACTCTCTAATGACTAAGCATTCTACCTATAGAGGCCATTCTTACTCCAACCACCACCGTGACATTCATATAAAAAAGTCTTTCTTCTTTGGCCTCTTTAACCTTACACTCAGCTTCTGTTTCATGGACACTTCCATCAACAAAAGTACAAAACCACCACATAGGAAAACATGGCTGTAAAAAGCACTTTTATAGTCAAAGAATTAAAACAAGATGAAGGCCATCCTGTTGGACCCTAGGCACAAATGTGCACAAGAGTTTTGGAGTTTGGCATATATACACAAATGACAGAAAACCTTCCACTGACTTGAGGGTATTACAAATAAATTTTGTCTAGTAAGCAAATACACAAATATCAAGCATGTGGATAATGACAGAATTCCTACAGAAATTTCCTTGCATGTACTATACAGCTGTCTTGGATAAAGATTGGTGGTTGGGGTGTAGTAGCCTTCCTGAGGAGGCTTCAAATGGACAACCCTGGGTAGACCATCTGGTCTACCAGAGCCACCCTGAGAGCCTTTGGTTCCAAATACTTGGACAAGATGTTTGAGGAATATACACAGGACTGAACCACATGGGTCCAAGTTCTATAATGAAGCTCCCATACCTTTGGTTCCTATTTTATAAATGATGGTGACACCTATCTTATACTCACCTCACAATGGCAGTATAGTGGCTATTCCTGGTTGTCAACTTGAGTATATCTGGAATGAACTATAATCCCGAATTGGAAGGCACACCAGTTATCCTAATTTGAAGGCTGGGAGATACCAGTTTCTGACCTGGATCTTGGCATGGAGATCTTGAGGCATAGTGGCTATAAATTCCAGAAGATTAAGACAAGAAGATCTATGACTTCAAGGTCATCTGGGATTAAAGGTGTGGTGGCACATACCTTTAATCTGGGCTACACTTTCTACTGGAGACCTATATAAGGACATTGGAAGGAAGATTTACTCTCTCTCTTCTTCACTTGCTTGCTTTGTGGGACTGAGCAACTGCTAGATCCTTGGATTTACATTCACAGCTACTACTGCCCATTGTTGGGAGTTGGACTACAGACTGTAAGTCATCAATAAATTCCTTTACTATATAGAGACTATCATAAGTTCTGTGACTCTAGAGAATCCTGACTAATATAGGCAGTGAGGGAAATACACATACACTACTGCTATATTTCACTATCATTGTACACACACTGTACTGAAGGAGAGATTCTCACCACCATGTCATTTTATAATGTACAGTGGCACATTCAACAGCCAGTTAGAATCAGTTGGTTGTTTGAGGCTTGAGTCATGGACTGTTATGTAGAATCAAAGGTGACAACAGACTCCTAAAAAGACCATTCACTGTGTTCCTTCCTAAGAGTATCATGCTCTTTCATGGTCTGAATTCTCAGCTTGCAACTCAACTCTCAGTACATCAGAATGAGACTGTATATTTAAGTTCAGGTACTTTGCAGATGGTTACCAAAACAAATGAACAAACAAAAACAAAGCTAGTAGAATGGACTCTAATCCACTATATTTGATGACCTTATCAGAAAGAGGCATCAGGCCAGAAAGATGGCTCAGTAAATTACTGAGCAAGTCTGATGGCATCAGTTTCATCCCAGGAACCCACAAAAGAGACAACAGACTTCCAAAAGTTGTCTTCTGACCTCCACATATGTTCCATGGTACATGTTCTCTCAACACACATACCCAAGCAAACCAACAAGCAAGCAATCAACTAAGTAAATATTTTTTAAAGAAAGAAGACTCAGGGTACAGTCATAGACGGAGAGAAGACCATGTGGGGGATTACAAAAGACATGGTTCCCTCTGAGCTAGGAGAAAGGCCTCTGAGAACTCAACACTGCTTATACCTGCACATCTCTAACTTCTAGGTCCCAGAGCTGAGGTATCACAAATAATCCCCTGTTCAAGTCTCACAGTCCATGGCATTTTACTATGACTGCCAGATAAACTGTTCCACATCCTTATGGGAAATTTCTGAGATTATAGCCCCAAGAAAGTGTGCCTTTGCTAGAAATAGTCATGTGAGTACTAGAGGAAGGAACAGGATGGAGGACATGTCACGCGATTGACTAATCCTATGAGGGGAAGTAGGAAAAGAGAATCATCCAAGTTTCGTCTTCATCTTCTTCAACTCTGTATTTAATCTTGTCACACCCCATCTGTGCTTCTGCCAAATAGGCTCTCATTCATGTTTCTAAATGATATAATTCTCTAGAACTCCACTACCTCATGGCCAAACATTATACCCTCTGGAGCATCCCATTGCAAAACAAACAAACAAACAAGCAAACACCCCACAGTGCATGCTAACTTGTAATGAACACAATCCAAAAGGCATCCTGTAAAATGGCAATCTCTGAGTCTGAACATCCTGAGGTTCAATTTTCACATTAGCCATGCATTTCAACATACTATATCATTAGGGCTATTTAATTAGAGTTTGCATTAAACAGAATTCCCACTTCTGTGAGGGGGTGAATAATGATTCTTATATATCTGATAGTGTAAAAAACATTAGGTACAGTGACAGCTGGGTAACTTCAAAGTGTTTCTAGATTTATATGTGCTGGTTAGTTTTTATTATCCACTTGACACAACCTACGATACATGGGGGAGGGGACTTCATTTGAAGAACTGCTCAGTTAGAGAGGCCTGTGACCTAATGACTGAAGAATTCGATTAACTGATGATTGAATATGAGAGGGCCCAGCCAACTCTGGGAAGTATTATCCACAGGAAGGATATCTTGGGCTATATAGGAAAACTAGCTGAGCAAGCCAGAGAATAAGCCAGTAAGAAGCATTCCTCACACTGTTTGCAATTGTTTCTGCCCTGACATCCCCCAGGGATGAATTATTACCTAGAAGTATAAGTTAAAATAAACCATTTCCTCCCTAAGTTGCTTTGGTCAGAGTATTTTATCACAGCTAAAGAAAGAAAAGCAGTTTATGTATCACCTCGTCTCTTTCCCCTCAAGATCCCCACATTTGTCCTCACTATAAGATAAAGCTACCAGACGTTTAAAAACCTCTGCCACTGTAATGACACAAGACCCTTTTTCTAGTATACATCAGGATTTGAGGAATGTTTTGAAGGTTCTTGCATATAGCACCTGCTCTGGAAACACCTGCTGAGGGGGTGAGGAAAAAGTTGGTTCAGACCAAAAGGGTAGGTTCAAGGTTTCAAATAAGCTCAATAAGCTCTAGGCTGGAGGTCAAGCAGTCCCTATGCATCAGAAAAACTTAAAGAACTCTCATATTAACAGAATTTGTGTCTTAAATTTTAAGACCTCTCACTGCTCAGTTCAGTTTTATAAGGTTTTTTTGTTTGTTCTGTGTGTATATTCTGTAGGTACACATACTCAATATGTCCACCCACAGGAATCAAAGGTTGATGCTAGGATGTTTGCTCTCATCAGTTGCTCTCCATCTTTTTTTTTTTTTTTTTTTTTTTTTTTTTTGAGACAGAATGACTTCATTTAAGCTAGACTGCCTGGCTAGAAACTTTTAACAATCCAACTGTCTCCATCACCTTGAGTTCAGTTAAAGATACTTGTGGCCATACTTAACTTTATACATGGTTGCTGAGAATTTGAACTCAAGTTCTCATGCTTGCATGAGCCAACACTACAAACTGTACAATCTTCCTAGTCCTCACCAGGCTTTTAAAATCAAAAGAAAATGACTCCCATCTTTCCAGGTCCATGGCAGGGGTTGCTTGTACTGTAAACCCTATCCTTTGAGCTACCTCTGTGACCTCTATATCCTCAAAATAGCATGTGAACTTCACACAGGAAATTCCTGGATCACCTATGCTGGCATCACTACTGCTCTAAACAGTTGGAATGGGTCCTTAAGAATTTGAAGTTGTACACGATTCAACGGGAAGATAGAGAATGCTATAATTCAACCATTTTCATGAAAGTATATGCAAACTGTTTTTTACCTTTCATCAGTACTGGGATATCTTAACTCACTGTCATGCCTTCAACATGGAAAATGTTACGTTCCTGTTTATAAACAGCTGTCTGTTGGCCCTGATCAATATCAAGGTATTAGCTGATCCTCTTTGCTGAGCCTCCCTGAGTCACTGCCTCTTCACTGATCTAACTCCTTCCTAGTCACAGACTCTGAAAGGTCGTCTCTTCTTTCTAGCTTCCAGCCACATGGAGTTATAAAATGACCTCCTTAGATACTGAAGCTATAAAAAATTTATATCCTACATAATCTATGCTCAATAAATGTAGGACAATTCAGAGTATGAGTGAATACATGAATGAACACATTAGCAACCATTTCCAGAGAAGACCAAAGAGGGGTTTCTAACATCATCCTCAAAGTAATATTCTATAATCTTAACTGTAGGACTGGTAGTCCCAAAGGGTCAACAGTAGAACTCACTCATGAGCTATATTATATTTCAGTCTTTACATAAATTTTAAAGAAAGATAAAAACCTTTCAAATTTGGTATTAATATGCAGAATACAATGTGGTGTTGGCTGACTGATTGAGAATGGGTAATGAGTTACTATTTCAAAGGAACCCAAATTTTCATTCGTTGAAAAACTTTCAAGCCCTAGAGTCTTACGGATAATTCAGCTACCATTGTTCAATGAAAGCAGAAACCAACAACAACAAAAAACAAACAAACAAAAAAACTGTTTCCATCTACAAAAACGATGCCTATGAGACAGGCCCACCAGACCACTCAGCCTACCAGTCTGCCCTGCTGTTTCAGGTTCTTGGCAGGTTGGCAAACAATGGGTGGGCTAGGCTTCTATAAAACAGTATAAGCCAAAATACTTCAATAAGAATGCAGAGAATATGGCGCACACCTTTTATCCCAGCATTTGGGAGGCAGAGGCAGGCAGATTTCTAAGTTCGAGGCCCGACTGGTCTATAGAGTGAGTTCCAGGACAGCCAGGACTACACAGAGAAACCCTGTCTCGAAAAAACAAAAAACAAACAAACAAACAAACAACAACAAAAAACAAAAACAAAAAAAAATCACACAAGAATGCAGAGAATATTTAAACAAAGAGGAAAAGCAGAATGCTCTAGTGTCCTGGAATTGAAACTTAAATGTTGTCCAAACTGTAGGTGACACTCAGACTAGCCACAAGATTTGCATGAATATGGGCTGACCACACCTCCTTTTGATCAGGTGTAAATATTCCTCTTTAAAATGCACTAGACATGACCTAGTCCTCCACAAAGCCACCTGATGGTGACAGAAAAGCAGAAGTGCCTTTATGAGGCAAAGCATCCAACTTATCTGCCAACCACTGCCTGCTCCAGGAGACTGTCAGCTTGAGTTTTCACTGAATCAATATCCTCTCCCATGTGTACTTAAGCGGAAGACAGGAGATTCCTCTGCAGTCTCCCCACAGTAGAAATTGAATAACATGGTCTCTAATGGTGACGCAGCAGCAACTATTGTCTCAGCCCAGAGTAATATACTAAGGAAGATCTACTATATTATACAAGTAAGAACACACACACGATGATATCCAAGAAAATATTATACTCTATTACAGCCAGGAAAATATTGAATTCCTTTTGTAGTTATTCAGCTACATAACAACCCTCTTCTAACATTGCTTCTGCCACAGAATGATCTTTCCTGTTTGCTAAACTCCTAACAGTGATTCATAACTGATCTTAAATCTACATTATCTATAAAACAAACCAAGAGAAGGTTAGGTTGGAAAAGGCTTCTGTGATTCCATATTTAAGGATCTGAGAGTCAAGATTGTCTTTCATTGATTATACACAGTTCCTCCATATACGCTTCCTCATATTTATGATATAGAAATTCCAGAAAGATGTGATGTGAAAACAAGGCTAGAACTATTATTTCTCAATGTACCTGTAGAAACCCAATGACATAATGTCCTGCAACCAAACAGGAACTGCTGCCAAGGACTCCCTGAGCATAGACTAGATTAGGGATTTCACTCAGCCTTTTGTTCTGTGTCAGGACCCAAGAAAGAATCTGGGAAATTCATGAGCATAGAGGCGTGAATGACTATTACTACTTTCTAAATTAAATGCACTTAAAACACAGGTAATTAGAAGTTAGTGATTAGGTGAAATTTTACCTTGTGTACCAATGAGGCATTCTTATAAAATTGAATGCTAATTTCCTCCAGAGTGGGATGTGCAGAAGATGAAGGATTAGCATACTTTTGGAGCTAATAAGCATTATTTGGATTTTAATAAGTCAGTGTAAAATGTGTTTTGAAGAATCACATTATGAAATTGTTTCTAGCAGAACGTGACAGGTCCAATCCATGTTTTAAACATCTTGATAGTAAAATTAGAGGACCAGAAACATAACATAGATTACCACTGACAATCTCTATTCTACCTTGCATTATCTTATAGAAGACTTATGATTTTTAGTTTGCTTTTAGAGTAAAACTGATTGAAATTCTAAAATCTAGGTTGACAAACTATGAGTAGTGGTTGTGCCTGGCACTGATTTTAGAAATATCAGCACACAGATGTGCCTTTGTGTAGCTTCTTTAGTGATGGAGGCACCATGTTCAACAGCTGCAGTGATACATGCACACAGAGCCTAAAATATTTATTCTCTGTCCCTTCACAGCAAAAATTTGGTGAGCTGCTCTAAAACTATAATGCTTTAACTGCAATACCACCTCCAGTTGAGAGGAGTTGAGACAATAGGGGGATCTCAGCCCTTGGAAGCCAGGCTGCAGTAACATCACCAATTTCAGTGCTATTTCAAGGCTATAAATGTTTGAAAAGTATAAATATGTATGGTGATTACAGATAAATAAGGGTAATTTATAATGGTGCCTATTCAAACTCTCTGAATAAGTTTCCTAATAAAGCCGACTCCACAATCAAAACATCCAACTGCCAGGCTCTTGCTCATTATAGAACAAATAATGTATCTCTGTGGTAGATAATCAAAGATTTTTACAAATTAATTTTTGTCGTGTATTTGTGTTTCTATCCGTACATATCAGTGTGCACTTATGTGAGTATGCACATGAGTGGAGGACACAAGTTGACACTGAATGTCTTTCCTCCATTGAGTTAACCTTACTTTTTGAGAGAGGGTCTGTGATGGCTGTGCTTGGTTGTCAAATTGACAACATCTGGAACTAACTGAAACTTAGCTGACTGGTACACCAGTGAAGATTTTCCTTAATTAGGTCATTTGAAATGAAAAGGCACACCTTTACTCCAGATCTTTTGAAGTGGGAAGATCCTCCTTTAATCTGGACAACACCTGGTGGTATCCTATATAAAGGACACAGAAGGAAAGAGGCTTTGCTCTTTCCTTGGTTGCCTTTGATCTCATTGGCAAGTTCATTCCTTCACTAGCATTAGAGTCTACGTCTTCCAGATTCTGACATAGAAACACCACCTGAGATATCTAGCCTCCTGGCCTGAGCTACCAGATTCCTTAACTTTCAACCTGGTTGATTAGCCATTGTTGGACTAGTTGAACCATACCCTGTAAGCCATTCTAATAAATCCAGTACACACACTAATACAGGGTCACTCACTGAACCAGGAACTCAGCAGTTTTCCACACTGGCTGGTCAATGAGCTCCAGGAATCTTTTTGACTCACTAGGACAAGCATTACAGACAGGGACTACAGACCCAGCTTATTACACAGCTAGTGGAGAGCCAAACTTGGGTCCTGATGCCTGCATGGCAAGCACGTACCACCTGAGATATCTTCCCAGCTCAACTTGTTATGTTCTTAGTAGAATACAAGAATTTTTATGAGAATTCAATAATGCAAACAGTGTATATTGAAAGCAGCATTCATGTCAACTGAATTCTAAAACATTTTGGGAAAATCAATTACTTTTATAAAGATTGGGTTAATAAAACTACACTCTCAGCATACTCTGAGACATTGTTGTCAGATGAAGGCATTATCAAAATATTACAGATGCTTAAAATCAAGAAAAAATGCATGTATACAGTCTGTTTTTGAATGTACAACATGTTATCTGCTCTGCTTTGTTCTTAGTTCTTACCCTATAACATACTAATACAGTGTGTGTTCAATTTCCCTACTTACGTTATCTAATTCCTATATTTTACTCAACACTTTTAAATACATATTACAGAGTTTAAGCTCATCTAAGTAAATATACTGACCAGTCTAAGTTACATTTCTCAACTTTTCATTCTGGTAAAATTTTATAGAGCATTAACCCCTTCACTTCTAACTAAGGTTCTTTAGAGTTTTTAATTTTCTCTTCTTTTGCAGTATTTAGGTTGGAATACGCCACAAGAAGCAAATACTGAGCTAAAATGCCCAGCCTTATAATACTTAATAAATACTTGCATAATTACATTGAATGAGCCAGAATCATTCTGAGTTGGGGTGTGTCTCAGTGGTACAGAGCTTGGCTAGTATTCATAGGACCCTAGGTTTCATGCCCATGAAACAAGTTATCCTGGTTACGGTGATGGAGAGAAGGCCAGCAAGTCAGTGGATTAGTCTGTCAGTAATGCAGGAAATGAGGACATCAGTCTGCCCATTTGTACTAGAATTCTAGTCTCAGAACTTAGCACTGTCAGGACTGAGGCTTGGCTGTTAGGATCATCAACTGTAGAGTAACAAGCATATTTTGCCATATATACAGCAAGCACCACAGGAAAAAGTAAAATGAGAGCTCAGAATAGAATATTTTCTATCCTATAGTAAGCCAGCCTGGCTTACCAAAATAAATGGAGAATGTCTTAGACATATGTTCAATAAAATTTGCAGTAAAAAATACAGAGATTTGAGATTTTGCTTGAACCAAGGAACAGAAGAATGCCCATTTTGGGAGAGACTGCATGGTTATTTCTTGGCTTTTCTCACCTGTATGCAAAAGAAGTCTCTTCTGGCTCCACATGAAGCAACTGGCCCAATAGAATCATATGTGATTTGGTAGTTTATTTTGCCTTGAGCTTTGTCAAACGTGCATACATATACATGGAGGCACACACTCTATTTTACTATTTTCTTGTTCTAAAGCTTTTGATGATCTCAACAGAAGGCCAAGTGCTGCCAACTTTGATTTTTATCTGCCTTTGTCTCTGGAATGAAGTGTTCTAATTTTCATAATTTTATTATCTTGCCATTGCTTTAAAAATGGCAATTCCTATAGATTAAATCTCAGATATTCTAGGAACGTATCCTTGTGCCAAATGAGAAATTACTGAAATGTCACAAACTCTGGAGTTATATTTAGGACACACAGAGCCTTGGTGTGTATGAGTAATGCAACCTTTTATAGTTTGGATAAATTTAATTCTGCATGCTATAATTTCCTCAAGTATTCCAAGTGTAAGCTCACAAAAGGAAAGCCAAAGGTAGTGATTAATTTGTTCAAAAATACTAAGAATTTTACTGTACCCCAGTCTAGTCCTCACTCTCAGGGCAGAAGTAGGACATCTGGGTCTGTTCTCTTCCATTACTTTTTGTGGATTAAGATGCTTAAACAGTTCAATGGTGAGAGGTTTTCACAAGGTAAATTGCTTGGATAAGATACATTATGGTCTTTCTATCATATAGGCAAGTAGAGGAAAAGCCAGGTACTTGGAGGATCTCCTCTTAGTAAGATTCTGAGAACCTTTTTTTTTTCTTTTAGATATTTTCTTTATTTACATGTAAATTTCTCCATTCCCAGTTTCCCCTCCAAAAAACAAAGAAACAAACAAAAACAACAAAAACAAACCCCTGTTGCCTCCCACTTCCCTATGCCTGCCACCCTTCCCTCTCCCACTTTCTGGCCCTGGCAGAGAACCTTCTTAAAAGAACAAAATCAGAGAATATAAATACTCTCATGACAAGTTGGTGGGTAACATGTCTGCTCAGAAACCATGGACAGCTGACAGCCTTGGCAGCCATCCTAAGCTCCAATAAGCAAGAATAAATTGTTTTGTCTAAAATATTTAATGGTGACATTTATACACAATGTTTAATTTTCCAATATTTCAAATGGGAGTTGTTGGTAACATTAACTTGTAATTTTCTTCAAAATGTGTTCAACTGAAGTAATATCCTTTTGAAAAGGAGAACTGCTTTAAAAACTTGCTCAGAATGTTACTATTTTCTCCTTTTTATTTGCAACAGTTCTAAGAGGTACAAGGACAAGAAATTATGGTTCCCATTTTTTTCCCCTTCACTGATAAGTGACTTCAAGAACCCAGAGGTTGTTAATGGGGAAACTCAAAGCAGATGCTGTTCTTCAGGAAACAGACCAGCAAACTCATTTTAGATACAAGAAAGGCCAATGCTTTTAACTTTGTTCACTGAGTTCAACTGAGGTGAAGCTTAAAATGTCAGTTTGAAATTACTTTACTTGCCCATCAAGTAGTTAAAGATCCACATTCTAAGTATCTGCACTGACTGTGGCATTTTTAACTCATTCATTCTATTTCCTGCTCCCTGTTGAAAGATAACTCCGTAGTATTGCAGGCATGGCTTGAGGACTGCATATCTGTCTCATACTCTCAGTTTGGATGAGAGTTTGATATGCAACTGCCTCCAAGTACCTGGCCCTTGAGAGTGAGGAGCAGTAAGTAACAAGCACATGGGTGGAAACGGTAACACTATTCACATATTTCATATGAAATATTAAATTATCCATAATTACTCATCTAACACACATTTCCTCTAATTATTACTTGCCTGCATTTCTAAACTGTTTTCAGATGCTCCACAGTCATGCTTCTGGTATTTGGATTTTAGATTTTTACTTTTCATTATGTATGAACCTGAGGATAGACTCATGTGAGTCTGGCTGCCTGAGGCGCCCAGAGAGGCTCCTGGATTCCCTGGAGTTGAAGTTACAGGCAGATGTGAACAGTTGAATGTTTGTGCTGGCAACAAAACCCAGGTCCTCTGCAAGAGGACTATGTGCTTTTAATTCTGCGGGGCCACCTTTCTAAGCCCATCTTGTACTTTTTCTAATCTACATACCTTCTTCACTCTAGAGTCTACATGCAGAATAGTTGCTAGTGCCTAAATAATTGGAAGGCCCTTGGCAGAAATCATTAAGTCCTTCAAGTTCCCCACTAACAGCAAGTGTAGTTTATAATCTGTTGTCTTTATCAACACTACAAAATGTCACTGACTAGTTTATTTAGCATAAAATACAAACATGTAATTAGATATGGCTGCAAGCTTTCCTAATGAACAAGATGCATTCTAATACCAACACAAAGCTGGCAGAATTCTTGCTACATGAGATTGAGGTATTGAATATCCATAAGCAACAGTTTCAGAAATGTAGTCCAGTGCAGCAACCCAAAATCTGAAAGGTTTTTCCTGGTATTCATCAGAATTGATAACCAGAGCATTCTGAGAGAACAAACGAATACCCAGTGCTAACTCAGATAATGACAAAAGCAAACTAGGCAAAGGCAAAGACCCCCATCCCTCCAGGCTATGGGCATCTCACTCACCTATGTGTGTCTGGGCCATGACATCTGCTAGCCGGTGTGCTGCCCCACTGCCCCCACTCTGTGTGGAGGAGGAGGAGGTTGTTGATGTGGTAGATCCATGGATGGCTTGGCTGATCCAATGCTCCATGTTGATGCTGCCCTGGCTAGAAGTGGGGGTTCCCTGGGAATCACCCTGCACTGAGCCTTCATCTTCTGAACCTGAAGAAGTATCTGTTTTCAAGAAGAGATTTGACTTGTTAAATAGTGTAGCGAAGATGCCCACCCCTCAGTCTTGGTCCCTTTGCACACACTACCAGGAATTCCTTCAGAACCATAGCGCTCGGCTTCAAACAATCTTGAAGTTATTCAGCTCTCCAAATATAGTTTTTATATGTATTAAGTTTCATAACTAAAATGCTTTAAGTATGCTATAGGAAATTTATCTGGATATTGCACCTAGGCAAAGATGCTTGACTTTTTCAGTTTAACTGTTTGAGAAGAAGCCAGTATCTTCTTTGTATGAACACATTAAGTTACAGGATGGGGCACCATTTTCTAAGACATGCTTGAGCTGCTTCCATGTGCTTACAAATAGTATTGCTGTGAGTTCTTCAGACTAATTTTCTGAACTATAAATTAGTTTTAGGCTTAAAAGTAAGAACAACATACCTACAAGGCTCCTCAAATTTTGAGCTTTTAATGAAGAAATGGCAGTACAAGAAGAACTCACTTTAAAGTACACATACCTTATCTTCATCTCCAGTAACTTACCCGCTTTGTGTTCTGTCTCCACCTCTAGAGCTCAGTACATACTCATAACACCACATTTTATGCTCAATAAAATCTACTCACTTTTATAGCATTCATATACTAGAAAAGTTCTCATATTTAGTTGGTTTATCTTTCTATATGAAAAAGAGATAACCTAAGGAAAATGTACATTACTAATGAAAACTAATAGGTATATTTTCATTCAATATGTGTTCAGTTAGCAGCAATAGGTTAAGAATGAATGACTGCAGTGTTTGGTATCTAATCTGCAGGGTAAGAATGACTTAGGAACCTGTCAAGAGATGAGTTAGGTGATATAATAAGAAATGAGAACTCAGAAATATCTAACAGGACAGGACAATAACAACACCATTAAGAATAGCTATACTATTTTATCATCATCCATGCTCTCTACATTTTTTGTTAAAAATATTAGAAAATTCCCTTTAGCATATAATTTTTATATAACATTATTTATATAGAGTAAAACTTAAATATTTTAAGTATTTATTTTTAAAACTTTGAGAGGTACGAAAATGAATACATAAATGGCATGGAAGTTTTCACATTCCCCTTTTTAGTCAATCTTTCATTTCTTAACAACATCCCTATCACCTTTCAAGATAAAATGGTAGCATAACATCCCTCTGGACACAGACACAAAATCCTCCACAAAATATTAGTTAACTAAACAAGCAACATACAGGATGGATGATACACTATCACCAAGTAGTGGCTAGAGTTGGACACTAAGACCCACAATTAAAGTTAAAGTTAATATTTAAAGGTGAATTAATGTTACTAGTACACTTAAAAAATGGCAACATGTGGTACCCTTTAGCACCAGTATTTGGTAACATCAAGTTAAAAATATTCAACAAGCTTGGGCAGTGATGGCACATGCCTTTAATCCCAGCACTTGGGAGGCAAAGGCAGGTGGATTTTGGAGTTTGAGGCCAGCCTAGTCTACAGAGTGAGTTCCAGGACAGCCAGGGCTACACAGAGAAACACTGTCTTGAAAAAACAAAAAAAAGAAAGAAAAAAAGAACAAAACAATTCAACAAACTATCACTTCTAGTCAACCTTATTTAGAAGGTTAAAGCCAGTGAAACAGACCTGTAAAACTAATTACAAACACCTGAATCTAAAAAGAAGCGTCTTTACTCGCAGATGGTATAATCTTGTAGGTAGGAAACTAGTACAAATCCTCCAAGATTCTAAATTACTGAAAAATGGGCTCCTGAGCTCTTTGGTACAATGATTTAGTGCTACCAGATGGAAATAAGAATTTCCATGGGACCTTCTTAGTTCCTGTGGGAGTATGCTGTTATAAAAAGTGAGACTAGTCAAGTGTTTTAGCTCCCTGTCTTCACAAGAGATCTCTCTCTTACACTCATTGTAATGTTATCTACCCTACTGTAGCATAGCTAGAAAGCCCTCACCACAGGCAAGCAAATATCTTAACTTTTCCTGTAACATAAGTCAGCCATTTAAAGTTAACCATACAGTTAACTTTATAAAACATAACCTTTATATAACATAAAGTTAACATACAAACTATTTTACTAGTCACATAAAACATAGTAATTTGGAAAAAAGAAAGTATATATGCCATTACTTTCAATCATTTTACATGAAGAGTTAAGTTTGTCTGTGGATCAAATTATGCCTACTGTTTGGTTTTGTAAACTTTTACTGGACAGCACTGACATACAACAATGGCTGTTTTTACACTACAATAACAGAGGTGAGGAAAGTGAAAAGAAAACCTATTGAAGTTAAAATACTGTAATTTAAATTGAAATTACTCACACTCCACAAGTAATACCCAGTGATCCCTGTTTCAGGATACCATCTCAACTGATTGATCAATTCACTTGATTTCTTCCAAAATACAATAATATAGTATATTAGTATTTTAAAGATTTAACAATATGCATACACCTTTCTAGCTGAAGAAAGATCTATGTAACTTCAACTTTTATAACTAAAAGATGACATATATTCTGTATGGATAAATAATTGAGTAAACTTTTATAAGGCTTTGAGTATAATTGAGTGTTGATAAAAAGTCTAAAATTCTTATTAATATAGGTACAAACATAATGATGTCAAAATTTTCCCTTACAAGTTATTCAGAAGCTGTTTTTAGAATGTGATTCACAAAATTGTTACCTCCTGGGCATATACCTGAAGGACTCTATGCCAACACTACAGACACTCTTGCACAAGCCACAAGAGCCAGGTTATAAGATCAGCTTATATATATTCTTCAAGAAATGAGTGAATAAAAACTATGAGGTTAGATACATGCAATAGACTTATTCAGCTGCAAAAACATAAAAAATAAAATAATGTCATTTGCAAGAGAATGGATGGAGTAAAGAGAGTTCATTGTGTTACAGAAATAACCCATACTACACATAGAGGAACCTGCATGTTCCCATCCACCTTTAGAATCTAAATGTGTGTGTGTGTGTGTGTGTGTGTGTGTGTGTGTGTGTGCGCGTGTGCGTGTCCTGAAGAAGAGAAATATAAGAGGAGAGAATAAGACCTAAAGACAGAGGACAAGAAATTGGAAATGTATGACATAAAAGGGAGCAAGTGATAAATTGGGAGAATGAAAGGGACAAATCAGAGGCATATGGGGGATTAGGACACTGAAGAGGATGAGCAACAACAATGTACATGTGCAAATCCTGTGATTGAGACCCATCATATTGTATTCTGACTTAAAAAATTTCAAGATTGTTGCTGCTCAATAGTTACCAATTAATTCTAAGGCACATGTGGCACACATTTAAGAAGCAGAAATATTGAAGTTGTTGCTCACCTGGGGGAGTGTAGGCATCCATGGAGGTCTGTACAACCAGGGATCTTCTTTTGGAAGGCATAGGTACTGCCATTTTCCTTTCTTTGTGTTTAGCAAGAGCTGCCTGAACAGCTTCTGTATGAACATCTGAAACCAAGAGAGACTCTAATTATTCCAAAGTCCTAAGACCAGAGCTGCCATCCAACCCTGTGTCCCTGTAGTACATTGGATCTTTTTAACTAAGCTCAGAAATAAATGGGTAAAGGAAAGCATGGTAGTTCTACCAGAATGAAATTCCCAGTGGAAAAATATATTGATTAATTCACTTTATTAGAATTGAAAATATATAAACAAAACATTGGTGCCCAAATACGTGTGGCTTTTCATAAAATGAATGGACCTTACCCATTACAGGCCACCTGCCCAAATTTGGTAACTCCTTCCAATATACTGTTACAGGAGCTATGTATGCCTCATAACTCACTACAGTCAGGAAGTGTAAGCTACAATCCAGGCACTTTGTTAAACATTTTATACGTATTAACCCATAATATAATTTCCACAGATATTACTGAATGCCAATTCTGTTTTCTTTTTCCATGGCTGTGGATGGAAGGGAAGGTGCTGTATATGTGGGACAAAAGCTTTAACACTGAACTACATCCCTAACCTGAATGAACGCCTACATTGTAAGACAGCATCTTACAAAGGACTTAGGGTAACAAGACAGAAGCAAGCACTGAGTTTCATGCGGCAATTTTCTTTTCTCTTTTTTAAAATCTGTAAAAAAAAATTGATACATTATTTGATAAGAACTATAAGGTATAACCCATATTTTTTAGTAAAAATAGATTTTTCCATACAATTTATTCTAGTTCAGGTTTCCTCTCCAACTCCCAGATCCTCCTGACTCACCATGCTTTCCTCTCTCTCTCTTTCTCTTTCTCTCTCTCT
>NW_022196913.1:14502793-14516389 GCF_008632895.1 Mastomys coucha | reverse complement strand
TCTCTCTCTCTCTCTCTCTCACACACACACACACACACATATATACACAAGAATACAAATAGGTATATAAAAATAATAAGATAAAAACAGAACAGAATAGGTCAAAACAAACAGAAGAAAAAAAGCTAAAGAGAAAGCACAAGAAACACATACAGATGCAGAAATGCATACTTTACACACACACAGAAATTCCATAAAAATACACTGGAAACTGTAATATATACACAAAAGACTTGTGTATAAAAAAAAAAGAAAGAAAAAGAAAAAATATGTCCAGACAAAGTATTATGAGACAAAGAACCCCTATAAACACCACTGAGCTCGTTTTGTGCTGGCCATCTGTTGTTGGGCATGGGGTCTGTCCTCAAGAATGGTTTGTACACCAAATGAGACTCTATTGGAGAGAACTAATTTTTCCTTTGTAAGCAGTTATCAACTGGAGATAGCTTCTGGGTTAGGGATGGGGACTTGTGTTTGCTTTCCATCTCTGCACATTGTCACACTGTGTGTCTGGTTTTGTTCCTATCTACTGTAAGAGAAAGCTTCTTCTTTTTTTTTTTAATTATATATTTTCTTTATTTACATTTCAAATGATATCTCCCTTCCCAGTTTCCCCTCTGAAAACAAAAACAAAAACAAAACCCTGTTCCCTCCCCCATCCCCCTGTTCACCAAGCCACCCTCTCCTGCTTCCTGGTCCTAGCATTCCCCTACACTGGGGCATAGAACCTTCACAGGACCAAGAGCCTCTCCTCCCATTCATGACCAATGAGGCCATCCTCTGGTACATATGCAGCTGGAGCCATGTATACCACCATGTGTACTCTTTGGTTGGTGGTTGGTGGGAGCTCTGAGGGTAATAGTTAGTTCATATTATTGTTCCTCCTATGGGGCTGCCAACCCCTTCAGCTCTTTGGGTCCTTTCTCTAGCTCCTTCACTGGGGACCCTGAGCTCAGTCCAATGGATGGCTATGAGTCTCTACTTCTGTATTAGTCGGGCACTGGCAGAGCCTCTCAGGAGACAGCTATATCAGGCTCCTGTCAGCCAGCACTTGCTGGCATCCACAATAGTGTCTAGATTTGATGACTGAATATGGGAAGGATTACCAGGTGGAACAGTCTCTGGATTGTCCTTCTTTCAGTCTCTGCTCCATAGTTTGTCTCTGCAACTCCTTCCATGGGTATTTTGTTCCCCCTTCTAAGAAGGAACAAAGTATCCACACTTTGGTCTTCCTTCTTCTTGAGTATCTTGTGGTTTGTGGATTGTATACAGGAAGCTTCTTTAATGATGACTGAATATCATTTTATTGCTACCTTCCTTTAGCAGAAAACTAGTATTTGGATTATCCCTAGGTCCTTGGCCTCTCTAGTCTCAGGTTCTTGGCCACCCCAGCAGTGTAAAGGATGAGTTATAGCTCACCTAATGGGCCTTAAATTCAATCAGATATTACTTGGTGTCTTAAGTTATGACTTCTATTGCTTCAATGAAATACTATGACCAAAAAGCAAGTTGGGAGAGGAAAAGGTTTATCTAGCTTACACTTTCACTGCACTCTTCACTATCAAAGAAAATCAGAGCAGAAACCTGAAGGCAGGAGTTGATGCAGAGGCCACGAAGGGATGATGCTTACAGGCTTGCTCAGCCTTCTTTCTTATAGAACCCAGGTCCACAGCCCAGGGTTCGTACCACCCAGAACAGGCTGCCCCACTCCCCAGATAATTAAGAAAATACCCTACAGGCTTGCCTAGAGTCCAATCTTATGGAGTCATTTTCTTTTTTGGTTTTTCAAGACAGGGTTTCTCTCTTTAATAGCCCTGGCTGCTCTGGTACTCACTTTGTAGACCAGGCTGGCCTACTCACAGAGATCCACCTGCCTCCTGAGTACTGGGATTAAAGGTATATATGTATATATACACCACCATGGCTGTGTTGGAGGCATTTTCTTAATTGAGGTTCCCTCATCTTGGATGACTTTAACTTGTACCAAGTTGACATGAAACTATCCAGCACAGTTTGTTACAAGCTTTGTGCCATTACTATACCAGTGTATCATGCAAGGAAGTCATCCTTGTAGATCAAAGGGCTTGCAGCTGGGTTGGTCTTTTCTGTTCTCCTCTGGAAACATAAAGAGAGTACCTTCCAGTACCATGAACATTAGTTATGAGGGGTAAACGCTCTAAGTAGGCGCCACCTTGAAATCTGTGTGCTAATGAGCTGTGCAGGTATTGACTTCAGTCATCACTTCATAGAGAACAACCAATAGCTTTGGAAATATTCTCAGTTATTTGGGGGTATCCATAGGAGTCCTTCAGCCAACAATTCCATTGGATATAACCCATTTCTGGAACTAGAGGTTTCATTTGGTGACAAGAGATATGTACTTGGGCACACACTCACATACACCCTTTCTCGATACCTAACTTCTGTGGTTTATATGAATTGTAGCCTATTAATCAAAGACTTAACAGCTAAAATGCACATATAAGCAAATACATACCATATTTATCTTTTTGGGTCTGGGTGACCTCATCAAGGATGATTTTGTTTTCTAGTTCTATTCATTTAGCAACAAATTTCATTTTTTTAACAGCTGAGTAATTCTCTGTTTAGATCTATACCTATTTTTATTTAGATTATTTGGTTTTTTTATATCTGGTTTCTTGAGTTTTTTTTAAATATATTTTAGATATTAATCCTCTATTAGATGTAGAGTTGGTAAATAATTTTCTCCACTCTGTAGCCTGATGCTTTGTCTGAATGATGATATCCTTTGACTTGCACAAGTTTTTTTGGTTTCATGAGGTCCCATATAGATTGCTTAACTTAGTGTTTATGCTACAGGTGTTCTCCTTAGAATGTCTTCTGCTATAGTAGCCAGTTCAAGAATATTCCTCAATTTTTCTTCTAACAAGTTCACAGTATCTAGTTTTACATTGAGGTTTTGATCCATTTGTGCTTAAGTTTTGTGCAAGGTGATCAGTATAGATCTATTTGCATTCTTCTGTACGTAGACAGCCAGTTTGACCAGCACCATTTGTTGAAGATGCTGTTTTTTTCCAGTATGTATTTCTAGCCTCTTTATAAAAATAAAGTGTCCCAGGTATTGTGGTCTTATGTCTAGGTCTTCAGTATGACTCTGTTGATCAACATGCCTGTTTTTGTGCCAAGAGTATGCTGTTTTTATTACTATAACTCAGTTGTATAATTGGAGGTTGGGGATGGTGATATTTCTAGCAATGTTTATCATTTAAGATTGCTTTTACCTATGCTAGGTTTTTGTGTAGATGTTTGTTTCCATATGAAGATGAAAACTATCCTTTTAAGTTCTGTGAAGAATTGTGTTAAAATTTTAATGGGGATTGCATTGAATCTGTAGATTCCTTTTATAGAACAGTCAATTATACTGTATTAATCCTACTAATCCAAGAGCATGGGAAATCTTTCTACCTTCTTCAATTTCTTCAGGGACTTGAAGTTTTTATAATACAAGTCTTTCATTTACTTTGGTTACCCCCAAAACATTTTCTTTAAGACTATTGTAAAAGATGCTTTTTCCCAGATTTCATTCTCATTTTGTCATTTTTATATAGGAAGGCTATGGACTCTTGTGTATTAGCTTTATATCCTGCTATTTTGTGAAAGTAATTATCAGCTACAGTAGGTTCCTGGTGGAATTTTTGTGGTCATTTATGCATACGATCACCACAAATAAAGGTATTTTGACTTCTACCTTACCTATTTGTATCCCCCCTTGATCTCCTTTAGCTAAAGCTATTGAATAGGTATGAAGAGAGTGGACAGCCTTGTCTAGTTCCTGATTTTAGTAGAAATGCTTTGAGTTTCTCTTCTTTGATGTTGACCTTTGCATGCTACAACATTCTAAGGTGAGGTAGACAAGAGACAACCAGCTTGGGAAGAGAACTAATGGAAGATATAACCCAGAGGCACAGAGTGGCTAGCTAGTCTGAATTGTGAGGCCAGAGAAGTGCTTTTGAAGAGTACAAATGAAGATTATTTCTAGAGCATAGAAGAATACAGAGTCAGGGCACTAAACTGTAAACAGAATGTGTTGGCTGAGAGAGTGAAAACCAGAGGCCAAGAGGAGGAGGATGGAAGTATATTAGGATAACAAACAATGTACAGCTCATTTTAAGTAGAACAAAACAAAACAAACAAACAAACAAACAAAAAAAACAACAGAGGCTTTTAAGAAGGCAAAGGACGTGGTCTGATTTTTTTTTCTTCACCTTTTAGTGAGATCCTTCTGGAAAAACTATGTATGTGTGAGAGAGGGGAGGCCTCTTTCCAGAGAAGAGGACTTCTTATTTCCACTGTAGCAATGAATAAACAGAGGTTATAAAACTTAGGAGCTATTATCTGAAGGGAGGTGCGACTAACTCCAAGGATGTCACCACTCATCTACAACTCAGGCCACACAAAGATTTAGCCATTAGTTTGCAGATCAGGCTGCTTTGTTTACCACATCTCCCTTGAACTCCACTTAAGCAGAAGAGTTTTCTACTGGAGGCCTCATTTTACATGTAAGAGCAGGACTCAGCCAATTCTAGCCTCAGACACTTCTTGTAAATTATTTCATTGGCACACAGCCATACTTCTTATCCAGTCCATGGCAGTGGTTCTCAACTTTCCTAACACTGCAACCCTTTTATATATTTCTTCATGTTGTGGTGACCTCCAACCATAAAATTATTTTTGTTGATACTTCATAATGTGATTTTTGTTACTGAACAAAAATCAGTTCCTAAGACCACTAGAAGTATATATTTTCTGATGGTTGTGACTAACAAGGTTGAGCACCACTAGTGTATGGCTACTCATCATAGACAGGCACCATGATGCTCCAGAGAGCCCCAAGTATCTTTGCCCTTTAGAGAAAACATCTGCTAATCTCATGTTAAGCTATTAAATGTTATGCCCAATTAGCTTATCACAGTGCTTAATACCCTTCAGTATTTGTGTGCACTCTTTTCTCATCAATTAGACTCAGTTTAAATAAGATAATCTAGTTTCCAAGTTATTACTTTTTTAACAACAAAAAAATTGGTTCTCAACTTTATTGTTCTCATAACAAAAGTCAGTAAATGAAGGCCATGGATTCATGATCTATTTAAAGTTTTCAAAGAGGGTCAGAAAGTATTAATTTTCTTCAAATCCACAATTTCCAGTTTATGTATTTTTCTTTTAAAGCATTGGTTATAACCTGCAATTTGGAGAAAATCCTCAAAGGAAATAGAGAACTACTATGTAATTTTATCATGATTGATCAACCATTTACACTTTCCCCTGAGACGTTCTCTCTTTTCTCTTCATGGATTACTCCAGAAGAGTACAAAAGTAAATTCTAAAAGATACATCATGTATACTTAAACATTTCTATTTATCTCTTTAAAATAAGTAATTCCTTTTACATAACACTTGTTTTCCCAAAAACCTGAAAATTTAACAATGACATACTATTAATTAATTCAACATCCATGTTCAAATATAGTCAATCAGCCTAGTAATTTTCTTTTTATTTCCTTTGGTTCCCTAAATATGATCTCTATAATGAAAATGGACAAAATTTTTCAGATTAAGTTGATTGTCCTCCAGTCTTAAACTTTCTCAGCTTATGTTTGCTATAATATGGACATTTTAAACAGGGAAGGCCTCTTTCTTCACTTGCACACTTCTTTGTGAGTAGATTCAGAGTGTGTTTGTCAGTTGCAACATCACAGAATAATTCATCCTCTGTAGATGAATGTGACATTTGTCATTTTGTACAGTGGTATCCATCAAATTCTTCTAAAGAAAATATCCTGTTTCCCATTCCAAATAATAATCTGGAGCTGGCTGAGCAGCCTAGAGATCCTGCTCCTCAGGATGCTAATGTAGAAGGATCACAAGTTCAAAATCTGCCTTAGCTCTACATGGAACTCAAAGCTAATCAGAGTTTAATAAGACCCCAAGTCAAAACAACAACCACAACAAAAACCCTGAAGATATAAGCCCAGTCGTAGAAAACTAGTGAGGGGTTCAATCCCAGTTTCAATCACAGTATGCCCTCACCTGACTAAGTAATCTAGTAAGGGATACTTTGAAACTGGGATATATTTAAAAGAAAAAAGAATCAATTGGTCAATTACTCTACTTAGCTGGGCAAAGGAAAGATATAAATGTAAACAAGTTAACCACACTTACAGATGCGGGGCTTTTTCCTGTGCTGTATTTGTTTTCAGTTGCTGCTGTTATCAAAGCTCTCAGACAAACCTGGGGAAGGTCTACACTACATATAATGTTTACATATAGGTATTACTTATTAATTATAAAAATATTTTAAAGATTCCTGAGAAATGAATATTTTACAGAGAAAAAGGACTATGTAGGTTAACACAGGCTAAGGATTTAAAAAGCCAAACCATTTATACAAAAAAAAAAGCTTTTATAATTGGAAAGTCTGAGAAGACTCCACACCACTGCAGGATGCCAGTTCATCAAGGAGAGGTAAGTGGGTCCTGTGGGAATGATGGGTGAGGACAGGCATGAGTCCCTGCAATCACAGAGTGGTGAGACTGACAAACCCAAACATTTTGAAAGCTTGAATTTCATTCCATGCTGCATTAAGTTACTCTTATTAAACATAAGTCACTTGAGCAATAAGTAAAAATGATTTGATTACACAAGGGAAGTATGGTCTATATCATTATGGATTTTTTCATAAGACTTTAAAGAGCTTCATACACAATTTTCTAGGCTCTTACCATGCAACTGAAAGAAAATAATAAAAAGAAGACAATTCAAGTCACAAAGACACCAATATTCCCTTGCTAGACAAAGCTCTTCATAATGAGTCATGTGAAGGAACTCTCTTTTAATTAATTAATAAATGAGACATGTGAAGGAGCTCTCTTTTAATTAAGCTCAGGTCTTCAGGAACAGAAACAAATACATGGCCATCATAACAAGGACAGATTGTTTCTAGCCACGTCAAGAAATATATAAAACTAATAAAGTAACTAAATGTTAAAAATCTATTTTTAAGGCCTGCTAGATGGGTCGGTGAGTAAAGGAATCTGCCACCAATCCTACAATCTGAGATTGATCTTCAGGACTTACATGGAAGAAGGAAAGACCTACTCCCATAAAAGTGTCCTCCGGTCTCTTTAAATGCCTACACACATACACAAAATAAATCCACTGGATCATGTACATTAAAAATATTTTCAATAACAGCAAGTCTAAATTGCACTTTAACCTTAAAGCATCACTAAGTGTTTTAAGACATCTAAAACATGTTTCCAAGTAATTATATTATGAACAATAATTGTGAGGAAACTGAGAGTACCTCCTCCTCAGACTGTAGATCCCTCCAACAGCACATGAGCCCCATCTACATATGGCACAAGGGTAGAATAACTTTCTAGAACTGAAGAGAGCCTCTTGAGCCTGCAGCTTCATTATGGCCCACAATATTCTATGTAAAGAAGAGTATAAATGTTTGAAACAGAATTTTTCTCCAGGCATTAAAATATTGCATGGAATTGGCTAATCCAAATCAAACATCAACTACTCAAACTAAACAGAGCATTACTGCTAACAACTTGCAACAGTGACCAGATAAGAAAATAGACCTCAAAAAAAAAAAAAATAGAAAGAAAGAAAGAAAGAAAATAGACCTCTGAGACAAGATTGGTTTAAAAAGATGCCCAGTGAAAAGAGACCAAAGCCATGTTACTACATGACTTTCCTTCTAGCCGCACTTCTCCATTTGTTCTTGTCCATAAAGTTGAATATGTGTCTAACTCTCAACTCGAAAGGAAATGACCACTATTGTTACTGAGGAAGGTGTGCTAGAATCTGGCTTAAAACACTGTAGATTGGCAATGTTTAATGATTACCAACTTGATAGGATCTAGATTCACTTTCAAGACAAACCTCTGGCCATGTCTGCTAGAGATTTTCTACATTAGGTTAACTGGTATGGGAAGAACCACCTCTAAAAGTGGGTGGCACTGTTCTATGGATTACATTGCAGTGGAAAAAGCCAGTTGACTGAGTACATACAGGCTTTCATTGTCCTCTCCTTCTTGACAATGGACACACTGGGACCAGTAATCTCTTGGTATTGTCACCATACCTTTCCAGCCATGATGGACTATATATCCTCTCAAACTATAAGCCAAAAGAAATCCTTTCTTAAGTTGCTTCTTGTAAGCTATTTTGTCATAGCAACAAGAAAAGTGACTGGTATAATGCAACAACCACAGAGTAAAATACTGAAGGAGAAAAGGGCAAGGCTAAGCTCTGGGTTCAGGGCAAATGAGAACTTGATGCTTGTGCTCTGTCTCTATCTCCAGAGGATGTGAGAACCAGGGGATCACAGGAGTCCCCAAAACCCCAGCCAGTCTCAGTTACTTGGACCCAGGGAATAAGAAGCACTGTATAAACATGTAAGGCTGGAAAAGTGGGTGTTACCTGAGATATAGTGTGAACCCCACCTAAATTCTGAAATAATCCATATGATTAAAAACTTTGAGGACAATATGGTGATATGATAAATGGGTTGCTACAAAACAGATCTTCCTTTTATCTTCATGAGTCTACGAATGAAATTTACCAGCTGTGATACATTAGAAATCCATTAAAGGACTTGATTAAGTACCCCACAAAATCTTAATTAAAATGTTCTTGATGCAGTTTTTCATCCATATGAATTAAAAACTAGATGAGAGGCTGTGAATAGGAAATGAAGAGAAAGAAATAAACCTCATTCATGTGAAGGTATTTGACAGGATGATGAGGGTCAGTTTACAGACATGTCACAACATCTTTCTAATCAAAGTCTGTAATATCCACAGACTTTGACAGGGCCTGCTGATCATATGAAACACACAGACCATGTTATGAATTCCAATTGTAGTTCAGAAATACAAATGCCTACAAAGACAAAACTCACAGGAAAAGACCTTGATTCTAAGTATGCACTTTGCTGCCGAAGATAACTTCTTATTTTTAAATGTCAATACTCATGAGTACGAAGAGGTGGCTGAAAGCTAGGAACCAATAGGCTACAACATCAGAGAAATGAAACAATTACTTTAGGGTAGATCCCAAGGTGCCCTTAATATAGGTACCACAGCAAAAAATGAAGCAAAGCAGCTTAGTTATAACCCAGGAACTACTAAATAAGAATCAAGGAGGTCTCCCACAAACAATACTGATTTCAAGCTTTTGGTAGCATGGACTTTAGTGCTCTGAAAAAAAAATGTGTTGGAGCTCTGCAATGAGTAAAAGAATTTGGGAGCCTGGCAAAAGACACAAGAAACAAGAATTAAAGTCACTACTCATGAACCACATTCTGCTGTCCTCTATGAACAACTAATCCAAATCTATAAAGGATTCTGATCCAGAGAACATCACGGAAGTTGTCTTTGGAGCTGGGTAACAGCAGATTGATAGTTAGCAGATTGGTAGAGCCATCTTTCTTTTTCATCTAACAGTTTATAGTTCATTCACTTTAGTGACTTTCCTTCTATTAATAGCCCCAAAGCATCCAAATATAGACCCTAAATGATTTAAGACCATCTTCATACAGCACTAAATTAGCATATCACTATTGTTAGTAAACCAATTGTTAGAAACTTCTTATATTTATAGCATCAAGTAATCACACTAAATGAAATTTCTTTAGCAGAACTTCACCACGACCTGGAAATAATAAACATCTTTGCATGTCACAGAGTGCTTGAGGAAAAGGCACCAGTGTCTCCGTGAGCAAGTTTATTAAAAGCTTAGTGATACAGCAAAATGTTGGGTAACCCTGGATCATTTGTCTCCCATTTCCTGCAAATATCTCTTTCTAAAACAATCAGATTACAATAGATTTGTAAATCTATTCAATCAGACCTCACTCTTCCACTGGGGTTTGAAGATGGACCTCTCTGGCTTCTGGTGATTTCTCTACCTTACTACATCCTCTAATAAACATTTGAAGTTTTTCTTTTCATTTAGTTCTGAGAAAGAAGGCACCAAAATAACTAGTAATGGAAAATACGTCTATTTCTGTGGAAACAGCCAGAATAACAAGCCAGGCTTTGGTGGGAAAATACTGGTCCTATTGGTTACCACCTGTATTAACTTTAAATTAACTTAAAATTAAATACATGTTGTTGTTGTTGTTGTTGTTGTTTATTGTGTTTTAAGGCAGGGTACCAAAATATAATCTAGGCTGGCTTCTAACTCTGGGTGGTACTTCTACCTCCCAAGTGCTGGGATTATAGCTGTGTACCCCCATACTAGGCTTGAATAAATTTTTAAAGAATACAATTTTATCATCTATAAAATGTGAATATAATCACATAGTTGCTGAGAGAATACATAAAATACACAAAGCAAAACCATGGTTGATGGTTTCACAGCAAGTATAAAGTGACAACTACCTTCATCAATATTTTGAGGCAAAGGGATTATTAAGTGTGTAATGCTTAAAAGGCACAAAAGGATTAGGTTGCTGAATGACTCCACCTGGTCTTCATACCATGCATCATGAATTCCTGGAGCAACACTGCCATGGAACATGTGACAGTTGTGGTGTACATGTGATCAACAATCACCCAAATAACATAGATGTTCTGTTCTGACATCAAAAATCTATGAGCCACATGTGAACAGCAAGGAATTTGTTCATCTCTAATGACACTAGACTGTTTATCTAGGCTCTGATCTAGAATTCTGAAGTTAAACTCCCCCAATCACTTCACAAATAAACAACCACTAGGATACAGGTTCATTCTATTCATGAGACTCTTCCATGTCAAAAAGGTTAAGTAAGATCACTGAAAAGTAAAAGTCAGGAAATAGAAAAATATTCTTAAAATAAAGAGCATATAACTCTTTCAGAGTTTTGAATTTTATTTGAGACAGAACCTCCATATACAGCCCAAATTCACATAAAAGCTGAGCAACTGAGGCAGGTAGATCACAAGTGCTGAGAATGAAGGTGTGTAATAACACACCAGGCAATACTGTCTTACTCTGAAAATAACTAGTCTCATGAAAAATGATGAGCAAATACCTTCATCTGATACTATCTCAGTTAGTATAAGACATTGACTGCTATTAATAAGAGAATCCTGGTAAATTATTAAATAACACCCATGCTATCAAATGCATAGTTGGTATTAATCAGTGTGTTGAATAACATGAAGTGTGAATAACAAGAAGATACACAGTGTAGTGTTATACATAAGCTTTCACTGCCCCTCAAGCCCACTGTGTCTTGGCTCTGCCCCCCTCCTCCTCCAATCCCTGTCAATTCCAGACATTTTATTACCCTCTCCAGTTGTACATTTTCCATAATGACACATAGATGGATTCACTGGATACCTGCCCTTTTCAAGGTAACTCTTTCATAGTAATACATCTTTAGTGTCATTGGTTTCTTTTCATGGATTGATACTGTACTTTTTAGCACTGGCAATCTACTGTCTAATGCATTTTAAAATGAATAAATGAAGATACATCATTGTTTCTTCCAATTTTATCCATCAAGAAAAATGTTGCTGTGAACACTGGTTCCCAGGGTCTTTTGTTTGTCTGCTGATTTTTTACAACTACATCTTCAACTCCTTTGGATAGACACCAGAGAGTTTAACTTTATAAAAACTATCAAACTATCTCCTTAAATGGCTATATACATCCTCGATAGCAATGAGAGACCCTGTTGCTCCACGTCTTTCCTATCCTTGAATTCTCATTATTTTGATAGTCTGCATTTCCCTGATGACACACACTGAACATTTTCTCCCATGCTTTATTGACCATCTGTGCATCCCTTTGGAGAGATGTCTACTCACGTCTTCTGTCTCTGTTTTAAGTTGGTTGCTTTCTTACCCTTTTAATAGTATGGCTATTAGTCCTTTATCACTTATCATTGAACTGTTAAAAAAAAACCCTCAGATCTGTGGCCTATCTTTCATTATATTTGGACACAGTCTTCCAATTTTAGTCAAGCCCAAGTTTTAGATGCTCCTTTTGTGGATCGTGCTTTGGGTATATTATCTAAAAATTGACCACTATACTGAAATTCACCTAGATTTCTTCCATGGCATCTTCTGGGAACATTTAGGTTATTCAGTTCAGACCTAAAGTCACAGTCTAGAAATGCTTTTGGTTTTTTTTTTTTTTTTTCAATCCTATACATGTGCAGTTTTTCTGCTATCATTTGTTGAAAGGATCTTTCCCCATTGCTGGTGCATTCTGGGCTGTCTATGCTGTTCCACTGGATCTGTTCTTGTTTAGTACTGTTCTCACAGTAGGTTATGGACCCCAATGCACTGTTCCTATCTCTTCTACATTATTCTGTGCTGGATCTCCACACTCCTATGTGAACTTAAGAATAAACGTGCTGACAACAATGACAAGGACAACAACAACATGGGATATCTGATATCCTCTCAAAATATGGATGTGATTGGAACTGTATTTAACATGTCAATCAAGTCAAATTACCTTTCATTTTTCTTTTGGTAATGGGGTTCAAATACGGGGCCTTGTATATGCTAGGCAAAGGCTTTATCATTCAGACAAATTCCTAGCCTTATAGAGGAAGTTATTTGAAATGTTATCTGAACAAAAGTAAGTTTTCCTACATAAATCACTAATAGAACATGTATTGTCTTGATAGCACATGCTATCTGATGTATGTGAAGGTCAAAGAAAACCTAAAAGAATTGGTTCTATTCTTCCACCACATGGATTCCTGTGCTCAAAGTCAGGTCATCAGGATTGATGGCATTACAAGCTGAACCAAGATTAAAGACAATATCTTGCTATGGAGCCTACTCTGTCCTTCAGATCCTAATCTTCCTATCCTGACCTTACAAATTCTGGGACTACAGGTATGTGATGCTATACTTGGCATTTCTCTACTTTCATTTGCTGTTTTCCTCATATAGATCTTATAGTGTTTTCTTAGCATTATACCTAGGTACCTCATATTTTAGTACCAATGTTAATATGTTTAAAAAATTCAATCTCTGCCGGGCAGTGGTGGTGCATACCTTTAATCCCAGCACTTGGATGGCAGAGACAGGCGGATTTCTGAGTTCGAGGCCAGCATGGTCTACAGAGTGAGTTCGAGGACAGCCAGGGCTACACAGAGAAACCCTCTCTCGGAAAAAAAAAAAAAAATCAATCTCTAAAGGTTCATAGGAGAAAAATTTGCTCTTACATCCTACAATCTTGCATATTAATTAGCTACAGGAGCTTCTTTCTAATATTGAGTCTGTGATTTCTACATATAATCTTATTACCCAGGGTTATATGATTTATCTTCATCCCTCCTATTTGTGTAGTTTCTTTCATCTTCTCTATTACTAGCCGTGGCTTCCATTATGATACTACATAGGAGAGGCAATCCTACCTTGGCCCTAATCTTAGTGGAAAACCCACTTCTGACAATTAAATGTTAGTTGATATTAGCTTGGAACTTTGTACACATTCATTAAAGGGAGGAAGTCCATCTTTATCCCTAATTTGTAGAGGTAACCTGTTCTCTGTGGGCTGAGAATAAAGTCACTCACTCAAGTCAAATAG
>NW_022196913.1:14499557-14502783 GCF_008632895.1 Mastomys coucha | reverse complement strand
AATTTTAAGGAATATGACAAAAAAGATATTGTAGGTATTGAAGGGGGATCTCTGGGGGGAGCAGTGGTACAAAAGGGAAACAAGATGTGATTCAATTATATTTAATTGAAATAGTTTTTAAATGTTAACAAATTCAGATAAATTGAAATCATGTAACTTTTCTCATCATAATGCAATAAAAGTTTTTTTGTTTTTTTTTTAAAAAAAAAGAGTTGGAAGCGTTTCTTAAATGTTCAGTAGATTCAGCATTGGAAAGATCCAAACCATCACCCAATTCCTTTAATACACATAAGCTTTTTTGAACAGTTTTTCCTTGTGTAAGTTTTTGCTAATTCTCTAGTTCAAATAATTAGTCCATTTCATCTAGGTTAAGTTTCTGGGAAGAATGTTATATATCACACTCTTTTAATTTTGGGAAACACAAGATCAGTAATAAGGTCTGGAATTATTAATGTTCATTTCTATTTCTTAGTTAACTAAAGTTAACTAGGATCAGTTTTACTATCTTTTTTAAAAAATATTTATTTATTGATTTTTATGTGTATGAGTACACTGTAGCTGTACAGATGGCCGTGAGCCATCACGTGGCTGTTGGGAATTGAATTCAGGATGGCCCGCTCGCTCCAGCATAATATACTGTCTCTGTCTTCTGATGCACCAGACGAGGGCATCAGATCTCATTTTGGGTGGTTGTGAGCCACCATGTGGTTGCTGGGATCCGAACTCAGGACCTCGGAAGAGCAGTCAGTGCTCTTACTTGCTGAGCCATCTCGCCAGCCCCAAGTTTTACTATCTTTTAAGAAAATAAACTTTTGGTTTTCTTGTACTTCTCTAATTTTTATTAATTTTTTTACTCTATTTTGAGTGTTTTTATTTCTTACTTTAGATTTAATTTATTCCTAACTTCTTAAAAACAACTTAGATTTTAATTTATTAATTAAATATAATTAATATATTAATTTCTTAGTTTTCAATACTTTAGATTTCTAATGATTTTCACTCATCTCACAAGTTTGGTAACCTGTAAATTCATTTTAGTTCAAAATATTTTTTAGTGTAGCATGACTTTGATTCATGTGTCACTTAAAAATAATGTGCTGCATCTTCAGGTGTTTAAGGATTGTCTATCTGTTTACATTCTAGTTTAATTCCTCCGTGTCTTGTGAACATAGTTTATTTGCTATTGTATTAACTGTCACATCTCTTACGACTGAGAATATTATCTGTCTTAGAATATGTCGTGTGTAAACTTAAAAGTGGGAATTGTCTTGGTGTCTGTAGTACTCTGTACCAATGAAATCCAGTTAATGGATGTTACTGTCCAGTTCATTTATGTCCTTCCTGATTTTCTGTTCCTGGCTCTAACAATTGCTGGCATTGTGAGGCTGGCATGCCCCACTATCACATAATGCTCCGTTCCTTTCTCATTGCTACATTCCCTGCCTCTCCTACAGTGAGAGTTTATTGTTGGTGACCTATGAATTAAGGGTGCGAAGTCTCCTTCCTCTTTTGCCTATTCTATGGTTTCAGTCCTTGTCCCCTAAGAATTTTAACTAGAATTACAGTGCTTGCCTTCTCCACTTCTTTAATTTATAACTGCATATTAAATGGAGATCTCTTGTTGAAAAACACAGGCTTGAGTCTGTGTTTTTAATCCATCCTGAAATCTTTACATATTTAGATTCCTAAGATTTATGCTGACTGTTGATGAATATTTGCATATTAGTAAGTATATTACCATTATTTTATATTTTTCTTTGTTTTACACATATTTTCTGCCTTCTCTAGTACTGAGTTTTATATAACCCCACTTTCCTCTCTTACCATGTCAATTATACTTTACAATAATATCTATTGCATAGTTGCCCTTGAGTTGACAACATTTATAATTAATCCAAGTAACTTTGAAATCAGATAATACTACATCTCATAGGTGGTGTAAAAACTTCATTACAAAATATTCCTTAAATCTTTGCCTGGCATTTATTTTACTGATACAATAGGCTATCATTACTACATAGGTCAATTACTCTTAGGTCAATTAAAAGTACCTCATTTTATCCACCATTTTTTCTTTTTTGATGTTTTTAATTGAAATATAACTATATCATTTCCCCTGTCCCCTTTCCTCTCTCCAGCCCCTTCCCAACTCTTCTGGAACCCCTTCCATATCCCCTTTCTCAAACTGACAGCTTTTCCCTGTATTATTGTTATGTATGTGTATAAATAAATATATGTGGGCATGGATACATATACACAGGCATAGATCCTGTATCTGTGGCTCAGGAACAGGAGGTAGAAGGACTGTAGAAGCCAGAACAGAAGTCAGCTGTGAAATAGTCTCTCCTAGAAATGGCTGCATAAACAATGCCAAAGCAATGGTAATATCAATGCACACATTAACCCAGTAGGGAAAACTTTTCACAGGGCCCCTACTCCTAGAGAAAGGACTGTAGGCAAGTAATGACTGCTGAAAGAAAGGAAGTTAGTCTCCAGAGGTATTCTTGAGTTTATCAGATCTGAGTATTAGGCTCTCCAAATCCCTGCTTACACTATCCATTTACAATTCTGACTCGACAGTCTCCCTATGATTTCAATTATTTGATGGATAGAGGCAGATTCCTTAGCTTTCCTTAGGGTGTTTGGTATTTTTTTTATGATGACAAGCCTGACAGCTTCTTAATGACTTACAGTCTAACAAGGAATCTCTATATTCTTGATCTCAGTCTACTGTCTTTATTATTTTCTCATTTCTTCTTTTTGTGGAATTAATTTTTCTTTTCTAATGTCTTAAGGAAAACGTTTACCCTTTTCACTTCCTGAGATCTCTTTTTCCTAACATGAGTATCTGAGACCAATTTCTATCTAAGTACCATTTCCATTGCATACTTCACATTTTGATTCAGGATATTTTCTTCATATCTATATTCCAACAACATGTCTTTAACCTGTTTCTCCTTAGAATAAGAAACCCATTCCAATCCCACCAGTATATCCTTAAACATTTCTAAAATCTCCTATTGAGTAGGCAAGGTGTACTGGCTGGTTTTGTGTGTCAACTTGACACAGGCTGGAGTTATCACAGAAGGGAGCTTCAGTTGGGGGAAGTGCCTCCATGAGATCCAGCTATGGAGCATTTTCTCAATTAGTGATCAAGCGGTTAGGGCCCCTTGTGGGTGGTGCCATCCCTGGGCTGGAAGTCTTGGGTTCTATAAGAGAGCAGGCT
>NW_022196913.1:14480781-14498589 GCF_008632895.1 Mastomys coucha | reverse complement strand
ATTAAACTTCAGGATAAAGGTAGAAATTATTCTAGGAAGCTCTTTGATAGCAAAGACAGTGTTTGCTACATTTTGCCTTAGCTATAGCTCATAGCAAAGTGCTCAGTATACAAAATAATTTCATACATTTGTTGAAGGAAGTAAAGGAATGAAAAAGGACAGAAAAACAATATACAAGTTTAACCCTAGAAACTAAGCATACCAAAGGTCACACAGTGAATGGGGCAGGGGCACAATGATGACAGTTTGAGGGGTAAATTTCAATACTGAAGCTTTATTTCACATTATTTCTCAGCTTTTAAAAAAGTGAAACTAGAAAAAAATCTTTCACAATAATTGTCAAACTTTGACTCGAAAAGTTTCTTAATTCTTAACTACTAAAAAGCTTAAAATTTGTCAATTAATGCTTAATGTTCATATTTGCAATATTAAAAATTAAGTAGGAACCAATGAGATGTATCAGTAGATCAAAGTGCTAGTTGCCCAAGCCTGGCAGTCCAAGTTTAATTCCAAGACCCATGTAAATGTAAGGAAAGAAGTGACTACAAAGTCACCTTCTGAGCACCGCCCCCCACCTATCCATCACAAGCACTGTGAGAACTCTGCTCAACAGCTGTTTTAAATCCAGCACTTTATGAGCAGAGTGCACTTGTCACCACATGCCATCTCATTGTGTGAAGCTTCCATCTACTCATGAAAGACAGAGTTTAAAAGGGGAGTAGCATGCCAGCATCAATCTGAAAACCCAAGAACCTCTGACCTCCCCAGAAGGATGAAGGTCATTCTAGAGATGCCAGCGCTGTTCCAGATTCAGATGTAAAGGAGACCAGCAGAGAGTGCCTGATCTCATTAGCAAAGCAACGCAAAAACAAAACAAATAGAATAAAACACTCACATGAAAGAAAAAACACATTTATCAAGCCAAATGAGTCATTCTAAGCACATTATAAAAAAGCATCTTGCATTTTACTTTTAACATTGTTGTCAGTCTTCTTTTAGATGTAAAATTAAACCTCAAGGTTTTCTACTGTAAAGTTTTGATTACACAAATAGGATATGGAATGTTACTAGAAATGAAGCTCTCATTTAGACTTCATAAAGATAGTAAAGTACCTAACAGACTCTGACTCAAAACATTCTAAGTGCCCAATAAATGCCCTTACAGTCAGTCATTTTCCAGATTTAGGTGCCCTGCTACCACCATCACCAATAAAAAGAACAGAAGTATACACACTATTATTAAGAATTATTGCCAGGAATAGTGACTCACATCTGAAACCTCAACACTCATGAGCCTGAGGCAAGACTGTCACAATTTGGAGCCAGGGTGACTGACAAGAACTAAAATTTTAGCACCCCTGAGTTATGTGACATTTCGCTCTGATTAGGGTTGCAGCAGTAATCAGTTGAACTACTACTGGGGCTTGATGCTTTGCCATATTGTATGAGTTCTTGGGAAGCCCAAGCTACAGTATCAAAAATTCATTATGTAGGCTCATAGATTTTGAAATAATAGAAAAATATAGTCAATAGAATTTAAATTTGCTACTATATAGCAAACTATATTGTTAATTAGTTCAATTATCTATAAAGTAACAAATACTTCATAAGTAACATTATTTGTTTACTAAAGGAACCAAAGCAGCTTTATTAAAAATAGTCAGATCCCTTCAGACCTCTTAAGGAACTAGGAGGCTCTTCTCTTGCAATTTCCTAAATCTTCCATGTTATCTCAAGAAAAACAAAATCTCTACTAGGAAATTCTGAAAAGATACAATAGCAACAGAATAAAAATGAGCTACTATCTCACTTCTTTTTATATTTTTATTTTTTAAAAAACGCTTATTTATGTGCGGGTACCTGCACATGTGAATGCAAGTGCCTGCAGAGTACAGACGAGGTGGTGACGAACAAGAAAGGGCAGTGGGGAGGAGTGAAGAAAAAAAAATTCTCCTAATGAAAGTCTTCCGTGTCTTGGTGGTTTGAATAAAAACCACAGGCTCATAGGGAGCAGCACCATTAGGAAATGTGGCCTTGTCAGGGTGGGTATGGCCTTGTTGGAGGAAATATGGCCTTTTTGGAGGAAGTGTCACTATTGGGTGGGCTTTGAGATCTCCAAAGCTCAAGCCAAACCTAGCAGTTAATTTCTCATCCTGCCCCCCTGCCAATCCCAATGTACAATTCTCAGCTACCTCTCCAGCACCATGTCTGCCTGAATGCTCCCTTGCTTCCCACCATGCTGATAATGGACTAAACCTCTAACCTGTAAGCCAGCCCCAATGAAATGTTTTCTTTTATAAGAGTTGCTATATAGCAATAAAACCCTAAGACGTGTACAAACTCAGCAAGTATTTAAAGAAGTAACAATTGTTATATTACCAAACATGAAAGAGCTGCTATGTACTGAGTGGTTATCCTATAGTACACATTGATACATAAGCTTGACCTTTACCTATGCAAAGTGAAGAGTCCTAAGCTTGTGCCTCATAACCAATGAAAGGCGTACCCAATTCATGCATGGTGACAGACCCAAGTACAGTGAGTGAGTCTAGAGACTCCATAGAGTTCCTTACCTGACCGATAACGTTCATCTCGAGACCCTGAGGATCTTCGGCGGTGGTATCGAGAAGCTGAGGAAGGAGTGACAGGTGCCCGTCGCTCTTGAGGCAGAGCTTGGTCCACTCCTAAAATAAGGGGAAACATCAGGGTGAGCATGAGGCTGTTCTCAGCAGCTAAGCTAAGGGAACTTAGTTACAATAAATATTCACTCATTATATTCCTATCACCTATTAGACCAGCTGGTAGTGAGAAACCTGGGAGGGGGAGGGGTCACTCCTGACTGATCAACAAGAAGGTAAGATATATGCAAGACTAAGCCCAGAGAAGCTCTTCCAGTTGTGGGCAGGATATAGAGAAGTGTTTTTTCTTGTCATAGTGCCCACCAAAGCATAGAAGAAGCATGAAGCCCGAGACACAGGATCAGAATGAGGAGGAAGAGGATTAAGAGTAAACAGAAAGACCATAAAAGACCTGAGAATTTTTAAAATTATAAGTATCACTTTAGTCAACTTTAAAATAAACTTTATAGATATTTGAGAATTTTTAAAATTATAAGTATAACTTTAGTCAACTTTAAAATAAGCTTTATAGATTATTTGTATGTAAATTTGGTAACTGGGAAGTTATCCATAAGTAGCATCAACTTTCAAATTTTGTGATTTCCAATTACTAATTTGACAAAATCTTGCTCCATTTAATGCTAAATAGATGAACAAGATGTTCATCTTGAAAGCAGCTTTTATGAATTACCAAAAATGTCATCTTAGTCAGATTCAAAGACTAAAGCTGACCCCCAATCAAATTACCAATGAGACTGATATAACACAGCGCCAAGGAACACAATGTATGAAAGTCAGCAGTACAGGAAAGAGTCCATCTTTACAGTTCAGATATAAAGAACTTGCTCCCACTGAGTACTAAGGACAATGTTTCTTTAGAAAAGACCACTGATAACTATAAGAAAATAGACATAAAACATGAGCTACAACAATAAAGTGCCTGTATTTCAGTAACAGACAACTGGCTCTCTTACATGAGCCTGTCTCAGTTTTCCTTGTGATATGTCAACCTTACTAAGACAAGGAGCTCTCCATCAGGGTGACATCTACACCTGGATGTACAGCCCTGACTCTTACAGCACTAGGCTTCTCTCCACCCACCACACTGTCTACCTCTTCTGTGATCAAGTTTGTGTTGAGATGATGAAACAAACTCATCCAAATGTGACTAACATAGTCCCAGCTTATTTGCCTTTTAATAATTCTGGGATTAACATTTCTCTTCATTGTCCTGCTTTCAATGTACCTATTTGCCAATACTTTCAAAACACTCCAACTGAAAAACAAAGTAAAAATAAACCCTTCCCATACTTTTCCTCCCCAGTCAAAAACAAAAACCTAGTAATAATTTTTCATTTTATTTTGTTTGTTTGTTTTTCATTGAAGTATATGTGAGACACTTCCTCCTCTAACCTGGGTCATTAGACCTGCGGTGCCATTTAGGATCCCTTTCATCCTGGACTTGCTTTGGTTTGGCATTATTTTAGTTTGCTGGTTCCTTGAATCCTTCCATGTCTTTCTTCTCCTCATCTTTTAAAGAGGTATAAGTAGTTTCTTCAGAAAAGATAACATAGAAATGACACATGGAGGTCATGGGTGTCCCAAAGGTTTTCTTTCTAGTGCAACTGGATATTCTAGGAATTCTGGGTAAACTTTATATTTACTTCTTATCTTTCATTTCTGTCTTTCCAAAAAAATGCATCATTATGATGCTATAACTTTAAAAAAAAATAACATTTTTATTGATTCTCTGAGAATTTCACATCATGCATTCCAATCACACTCACTTCCCAGTCCTTACCCTTCCCTTCTGTTCCTCCCACCTTTGTGACGCCCCTCATTCAAAAAAAAAAGTAAAAATAAAAATAAGAATAAAACATAGAAAAATAAAACAAGTCCAATTTGTGTTATTTATATAGCCACTGGCACACAGTCAAACTCTCAGTGGCCTGCCCTTTAATAGAACCGAGTACTTCCCCTCCTGCATCCCTGCCAGAAGACATCAACTGTGAAGCTACACTTCAGACAATGCTATAATCTTTACACTCTCTTCTGTGACAACTTTCATAATTTCCTCTTTATTTTCCCTTAAGGAGCTGAAAGCCAGTTCTCTTCTTGTGGCAGAACACTAACAGATCTCTTTCAGATAGATCTTTTATTTGGTTGATTGTTTGCCCCTAGAAGAGATCTCGAGTGTCCTGTGCCTTGAGGAAGTGCCTCTGTAGCTGAGACTGCTTTCAGGACACTGTAAGCGCTCTCACACAGGTCCTTTGACTGCAGGACTTGCCCGCTGTGCCCAAACTTGGAGCCTTGTTAGCTTTAATTCCTTAGAGAGTATACATGTCCATGTTGACTGGGCAGAGGTGGCCACTATTTCCCATAGGTTGTTTCTTTCAGGTCCTTGGTGAGGACCTGACATTTAGAAAGCATCCAAATGCACTGGTTCTCACTTTGCCTCTCCTTTACATTTTAGCACTTGTCATTGTTTCTCATGTTCTCTTATTACACACGGACTGGCATTAGGAACAGCCTGAGGAGCAGTGGAAGTAAACACACTTCCAAGTTGCCAAGTTCACCAACTGTAAATTTCAGTGCAGTGAATACGATTTTCCTGTCTAGTTCATGAATACAAGCCTCTTCAGAACGACTTTCACCCTTTACCTCTTCTTGGGATCCATAAGAGTCAAGACTACTGCCTAGTTTATTGATGAACCTTCTATGGGTATTATCAGTGAGGTAACTTTGAACACTTGCTTTTATGGATTGGAAATGCAGTTTACTATACATGTTTTAAAAGAGAAATTGATATAGCTAGGCAGAAGAGCTCCAACAGGCTGCCAGTAAGAAAACATACTTTAAAATAGTATTTGTGTCAATATTTCATTCATTATATTTTATCTGACTTTGTTCCAACCAAGATTCAAACTGGCATATTCAAACAGAAAAAAAAATCAACAATTGAGTATTTAACGCTATAGAACTGAATCTGTCACCATAAGGTCACTTGTATGGTCATTCTCTTTCTCCAGCACAAGGCAACTGACCAAACCTTGCTGCTGAAGCAGATGTATCTTCAGCAATAAAATTACAATAATTAGTAGTTCAGTGTTCACCAATGGGAAGAACTCAAACTCACTACATATTTAGTTTAGGGAACCATGATTGAAGACCTGTTCTCAAAAAGCCACACAGAAACTAGCATACTTATAACAGGAAGTATAATGAGAGTTAGGAGGCTTCCACGAACACTGTGAAAGAAGACATCATGAGACATAAACGGTGACAGTCCTCAGCACCCAACAGTCAGGAGCATGAAACCATTGATTCTCATCCACAAAAAAAATAAGCCTCAACACTAAATCCCTTCTCCCACAATATTTATTAGGCACTGCATCCAAGCCATGTGCCAAGTCAGCTCAAGGACCGGTGAGTAGAAAGAGGCAGAAGCACACAGATGAGGTAGATAAGCATAGGTAACAGTTTAGCAACCTTTCATCCCACTTTGCCTCGATGCTTAACAAACCACGCTTCCAACACTTGCAACCTAGGTTTCTCACTTTCATGTTCTAAGTTCACACACCCTCTTATAATAATATAAGTAACAACTTAGGACCCCCATCTTTATTAAGTTCTATTCACACCATTCTCTGAACAATAAGATAAATTTCTCTTCTCTTTAATGACTATAAAACTTGGACACATTCTATTCAAATGTATTGCCAAGTACATTTGGTAGCGACATAGGGGCCTGATCTGTCCTCAAGTGTTTTTGTGTACCCACACAGTAAGGCAAACCATGTCTTTAAAGTTAATTTCAGAGAGAACCCCTATTTATAATATTATATGCCTATGTATAATTGGATGTGCATAGAATTTAAATTAGATGTTGTCAGACATGGTGGAGAAATACTTTAATCCCAGCACCCAGAAAGCAGAGACAGATTAATTTCTCTGAGTTCAAGACAAGCCTCACCTATACATAGTAAATTCCAGGCCAGCTAAGACTACATGGGTAGACCCAGTCTGTCTGCCTATGTGTGTCTGTCAGCCTGCCCCTGCCCCCATATGCATCAGATGCATTATGAGAAGGGACATACACAGTGAGCAAAGACTTATATAATCCACTTTGTTGATTAAAACAGAAAACCATCCATTATACCCCTAGTAACCAAACTCTTCCTTTCCTTAAACTCCATAAAAGAAGGCCACAAACAAACAAACAAGAGGCTTTTGAACAGTTCCTTACTCACTCTCAGTGTTTCTTTCTTATGTGTATGATCCCTTTCCTTTTGAATAGTTTCCTCACTACTCTATAGGTTTTGTGGGGTTTTATTTCATCACTGAATTAAAGAACAAGAACTTTGATATTCCAGGACCACATGCCCTGTTTATCTGTGATCTTGGGTAAGTTCCTTAACTTTTCCAAGGCCTGACCTTTCCATTTGTATTTTAAAACACTAACAGGTAACACTGTAAAGCACTGGTATGAGGACTTTATTAAAAACCAGGAGATGAGCTGTTATTTCTGCCATTTTGCTGTTTAGGTAACATAGACACAGAAATAGAACTCAATACTGTGCCACTCTTATAGTTAAGTTTTCATTCGGAATTAACTTTGCACTTGTGCTAGGGGCCTCTCCCAGTTGCTCACAGAAACCTCTCCTCTAAGCACAAAGAATTCCATATTCCCCACTTTCTGGCTCTGATGACCACAAAAGAAAGCACCAAACTCATCCATTGAACAAAAGACACCACCGACTGTAGCCTACCTTCCCCTCCAGTGCAATCTTCCAAGTCAAACAAATTGTGATTCTTGCCAAGTTTTGCCCTGCCTCACTAATTTTACCTCTTTAAATGTCCCACCTACTCACCAGATTTGGAAATATGACAAAAGTGAGAAAAGGCTAGATCATTAATTACCTGTCAACTACTTATGGCTTGTTATGAAGGAATTCCCCAATAAAAATCCCATTATAGTTGTTGTACTTAACCAATTCAACCATTGCAGATGAATAAACACTCCAGTATCTTTTATGTCTTTCAGATAGACAATAGACACCACTAACAATCCCCAGGTTAACTCAAAGAATAAGGCACAGGTGGGCCACCCATCTTTCTGTCTAACTTGAGGCTCAATAAGTTAGAGCCAATAGGCAGGACAGACTTATGCAAGAAAAGATATCCAGGTGTGGGGGGAAGGATTTCTACCTAGAGGCTTCATTTCCAGTACTGTCAAAAACTGCTCCTCAATCAAGTCCCATTGTCTTCTAGTGTTTCCATAGTCTCTGGATCACACAGCAGCCCCTAATTTTACTGTAACTGTAATTAAGAAATTATCTAGAAAGTAAAAAGTACTTGCATTTTTAGAAAAGACATTTTCTACCTTTGCTTTGCGCTAAAACAAATGAGGACACCAAAAAGTGACAAATGGAAACTTCATGCTGAGCACCTTAGTATCGACCCTACTGTACAAACCTAAGTCTTATGTTGCTTTCACTGATTTTTCCCTCTCATCTTTTAAGAACGCAGCTACTGCACAACATCATACATTTGTTTTGTAATCACCTTCCTATTATTGTATGTTGACAGGGGAACTCATGAACGGTAAATTATGGATGATCTAGAGCCTGTGACAATTTGACATTTGCATTTAATTTCTATCCTGCTATAGTTGTTTGTTTTGTTTATAGTGCTTAGAATTTAACCCAGTGCCTCAGCCTGCTAGCCAAGCAATCTAATCCTCAACAATGTCCCCTTTCCCTATCTGATTTTGTTCTACAATACTAGATAAGATACAAGCCTACTGTCAGGCCTAGAACTTCAAAGTTGTTGCATGCTCTCTTATGACTCAGATTTTTCAAAAAATATAAGACCATGACCCAGTCATAACTGGCACCGTTTTCACTGTTAGATGGCTAAGTTCAACTCAATTTGAATCCTAGGGTGCTGGCTGGACAAGAGTCTAGTGATGCTCCCTTTTTATTACTCACTTTCTAACAAGAAACATAATCCATTAAAAGTCATTAAAAATAACAGTAAATCCAGTCACTCCTGAGACAGAATATACATCATAGACAACAGAGCAGTAACCTACGCATGACTCACTAACAGCAAAGCTCACGTAGAACACAGAGACTTTCCTGTTTGATGAAATGTCCTTTCCTCTCTCCATTCAAGCTGGAAAGGGTGCCTGCTAAGTCTCAGACCAGAAATCTCAGCTTTGAATTCCTCTCTTCCACTTTTCAGAGAGGTAACCTTGCATCTCACCTTCACTGTCCACTGACTCATGGCACAACATGCCTCCTCAGCAAAGGAAACTTGTCTGTACAGTCCCATGTGCCCTTCAGCGTTGAAGGAAGTCACATGTGCCACCGAACAGTGTCACTGTCCAGGAACCAGTTGAATTTAAGTTATGAGGTTAAATTCTGGGGGCAGAATGAAGCAGATGCAAACTCTTCACCTGCCACTGAGGAAGCTCAGCAGCCTTTCACTCAGACACTTGAACCCAACAGTAACAGGCTCAGGCAAGGAGTCAGCCAGCTTTATTTTCTAGAGAAAAAAACACAAGTGTCAACTGACTTGCCTTTATATCCTCAAATCAAATGCCAAGCTTTTCATTTTCCATATACCCAAGGAACAAAATTCACCAACCTGACAACTCTACCAATCACAGACAACTTTTCCCATCACAATCTGGCAAAGCATCTTCAGCTAGATTTCAGATAAAGCCATCTCCATATTGGCCACACAAAACAACATGGTGAGTCACTTCATGTAAACGCATTCACATCAGAGCAGCTATCTTCAGTGACAACATTGGATACTGGGGCTTGCAGACTGAATTGTATAGAATAAACAGAAATCAACTGACTAGAATATGCTAGAGTCCAAAATCATGTAATCCTCTGCCACCTCTGTCACTGATGAGCACTAATGTGGCCAATTGATATTTAGATTCATCCAAATCAGAAACAAAATCGGAACTGTCACCACTGACAGTAACACAGACAGAAGTCTCATGCAAAAACACTGTGCACCCCTAGATACTGAATGTTTTGGCAGTAAACACTGACTACAGCAGTTGCTGGGAATGTTTTCTTGATGCTCTAGTGGCAAGGCAACAGTGGACAGCCTTGCTGATCTCCACGAATA
Source organism: Mastomys coucha (assembly GCF_008632895.1). NCBI lineage: Eukaryota > Metazoa > Chordata > Mammalia > Rodentia > Muridae > Mastomys > Mastomys coucha. The sequence continues at coordinate 14,488,819 of NW_022196913.1, read as the reverse complement.
TGATGGGAGTTCAGTGGGCACAGGAATGGAATGAGAGAACACAGGTCCAGGAGAAACCACCCAATGCCTTGTAAAGGAACTAAACAGCAAATGCACACTGTCAAAACATCTCACATGGGAGATTTATTAAAGCAGAGAGTAAGGGCACACAGAGGCTCCCTCTGGAAGGAGGAAGGGAGGAGAGGAAGGGTATCAGGGCATCATACATGCACAAGACAGCAACAGAGGCAGCAGTGGTAACGTGTCCTCTTTGGGTAGCTAGTGATGATGTGTATTGTTGTCCCTTTGGGCTGTCTGTGAAGGTAACTGATTCATTCCACTGTCACAAGGTCCCTCAGGGCTAGCCGTGGAGATGCCTGATTGCTAATGCCTTGTTCTACCTCTTCCTGATATGCTCAGACTCTAGAACTGGTTGTGTACTTGCCTGCAGGTGGGTTGTGCTCACTGTGTGCAGGAGATGAGAGGTCCTCAGTTAATTCATATCTTACTATTGTGGGGTAAGGGACAGAATAACAAACTACAACTGCCTGGAAATATTTCACAAATAGATCATAGTAAGACTGGGACTGAGGATCATCCCCGACCAGAAGGACCAGGTGAGAAATTCTTCAACAAGTGCCATTTGAACTGAATATTAAACAAAGCTTAGCACAGGCAAATGAACATTCCCAGGATTCCTAAAGTGGAAAACATCATGGCCATCTGGGAAGCCAAAGCCAGGCCAGGGCAGTAGAAGTACAATAGCTGGACAGGACTGTTCGACCCACTCTCCATATGGGATCATCTATGGTCTCCAGTAGTAACAAGAAGGGCTCATCAATTCTCATTAAGAACAGACGTTGTGTCCATGTGAACCCTAGAGAGCTGCAGGAAATACAAGAAACTTGCCAACTGTCTTTTGTTAGTCTAATTCACGTATGTCTCAAACCAACTCAACCTTGTAGCTGGGCATGAATGTATTTGGCTGCTAATGATAAATACAGCCAGATGAGCTCAGAATATTGAATTTGCAGAAGCAGCTCCATGCCAAGAAACATTTCATGACTGCCATTTAATAAGTAACACTTTGCCAATATGCATATTATAAGAAAGGGTATGAGGTATTTGGATGAGGGAAATTTTACTATTTACAGTCACATTGAAATTTTGCTATACTTTTTGTTACCAAGTAAGTCTTCAAAAGGAAGAAGAGACTCTATACATGCTATACTGTGTTATAGAGACTCTTCCAAGAACAGTGTTAAGTAACTGGCTTTATTTTCTATTTTTGTCAATTTGATCTGGTTTATAGGGTAATAAAGGATTATTTTGAAACAGGCATTTTTTTTTTTTTACTAAAAACTAGAAGTGTCAAACGACTTCCCTTAAGTAGCACTTTCTCTTCTAAAATATTTTCCAACCTATCATTTCTTCTCTATAATTCTCATCTGTCTTTTTAGCTTCTGGTACACTGTTCCCTATCTGAATTGAGGTGGGCACTCAGCGTTGTGCTCAGCCAAGAAAAGCTATCTTCCCCAGATATCACTACCACACAGTGCTGATCCCTGGAGTAGCAGTGAAAATCCTGTAGAAGACAACTGCATCCTGAGTATTCTCATCAGGAAGGAGCCACAGCCTGGCAACTGTACCTCCAGGATCCTAACTTCACCCTGTGGCAGTCTAATTCATAACCATATTGCCCCAAACATCTCAGAAATATTTTTGTTATACTTCCTATGGAAATCTTAACATTTTATCTGGTAAATAAAAAGATTTGTTCAACTACAAGATCCCTAGCGTAAACACTAGCTAGCACCAAGGTAAAAGAGAAAAGACTTCCCAGATGAACTGGTCAAAAAGAGTTCCCTGGGCTGGAGAGATCACTCAGAGGTTAACAGTGCTGGTGGCTCTTCCAGAGGTCCAGAGTTTAATTCCCAGCAATCACATAGTGATTACTCATCTATAACCATCTATAATGAGATCTGGTGCTCTCTTCTGGTATGAAGGCATACATGTAGTCAGAACACTGTATACAAAGTAAGTAAATCTTTTTTAAAAAAAAATGGAAAGATCATCTTCATGGATATTTTAGAAATACTGGCTTTCCTCACTATCTTCACAAGTCCCAATGATGATGAATGAGAATTCATGTAGCAGCAACTTTTCAGAAGGAGGTTATCTATAAATGCTTTTGCTAGGAAGTGTGATAGTTTGAGTGAGAATAGTTTCTATACTCTCTTACATTTGAATGTGTAGTCAACAGAGGCATAAGCAAGAACATGCACTGTTTTAGGAAGGATTAGGAGGTGTGACCTTGTTGGAGGAGGTGTGTCACAAGGAGTGGAGCTTTAAGGTTTCTAAATCTCTCACCAGGTTCCTCCTGCCTGACTTCTACTCCCTTCTCTGCCTGAAGATCAGAATGCAAAGCTCTCCGCTGGTGGTCCAGTACCATGCCTGTCTGCTCCCTGTCACGATGACCATAGACTAAGTCTCTAAAACTGTAAACAAGCCCCTAATTAAATACTTTTATAAGAATTGCTTTGGCTTGGGTTTCTTCACAGCAATAGAACAGTAACACAGGAACAAATCCCTTCCTAAAAATATGACATCCTTTTTCGCATCACAGGACTGGATGGTGCTCATGTTCGTGGAAAGGCAGGAGGAAAAAGCAGACAAAACAACTTAAAACACATTTCTGCATTCAGTTTTTATCACATTTCCATCAGAAATTCTAAAACACAATTTACAACTAGCATTCAACTCTGTCACATACTCTTTAATTCTCTGTCCACTTCAACAGATCATGGCAATTGTCAACAAGGTCACTGGAAGGACAAATATAGGTTAAGCTGGGAGATAACTGAGATGTCCACTTCTAAATATTGAAGTTCATTTCAATATTTTTATGTGATTTGTTTGTTATGCTAGAAATCAAACCAGGAACTCTCAGATACTGGGCAAGTGCTCTAGCACTGACCCATACGCCACAACACATTATTTTAAAACAATGCATTCTATCAGAGATAAAACCCAGAACATGCTCCTATAAATCCAGTTTACAAATACATACGCTTCTGTTTTAAATGTACTTATTCTACTAAAAAGTACATTGAGTCATCTTTTCCTACTTGAATTTCATAAGAGCAAAAACACGGTTCAAAGTAAGTCTGACCTTTCAGAGGAACCCTGACCTTGAAAACATCTATTTGAAGATAGATCACTTCTGTCTTTCTGTTTAAGAAACCTAACATCTTGATCCTTGGTGATGGGAGTAAGAAACCGAAACCATGCAAGTCTCAACATCTTTCCCTTTATCACATCTCAGGGATCAAGATAAAATTACTCGTTCTCTTCCTAGGAAATCTGGTTTTAAGACAACAGTGCAACGTTAAGGGGGTAAAATCTTATTGGACATGCAACCCTTTTTAAGGTCTTTGCACTGGAAGAGCCAGCTGACCACAAATTACATACAGAACACTGTAAGTTAACAGGAAATGTAGAAGGAACTCTGATTCTGGGTCAGTCACCACTCATGCAAGCAAATTCTGAGCTTAAGGACCAACGTAGGTATTCTCTTTGGGGACCTAACCTCTATCTCCTTCGGTGCCAGCCCTATACTTATGGGGAAAAGACTTCGAAACGTATCCTTTGCCCAAGGGCTGGTCTCTCTCTCTCGGGGTTGCAGGGCTCACCGAAACGAAAGTAAAACAGAGGTCGGTTCCCCGCGGCACTGGCCGCCCGCTCCCGGGCTGCAGCTTCTCGGATGTCGCACACCCCGATGTGGGTAGAGCGGAAAGGTCTCCTCGGCACGCCTTCACCGGGCTGCAGTCTACACCGAACCACGGCAGCTCCATTCGCTGCTGTAACAAGTTGAAAAAAAACTAATTAATTCAGACTTTAGTTTTTTTTAAATTTGTTACAGCGCTGAGCAGAGCTGCCGACCCCATGCAAAAACAGAACACAGACCACCAAGGGCTCCAATATGTGCAGACACCCTCTGCCCCCAGCCAGTCCCAGACCAGTGAAGGCTTCAGAAATTTCTCAGGTAAGCCAGTAACTGCCCTAGCTTCACTTGCGTTTGGTATGGCAAACAAATCAACATCCAACATCAGCAAAGACCCCGATTGACCAAGCAGTCTTCCTCAGAGACAGGGCAGACACCCATAAACACCAGCAAGTGACCAGACCTTTATGACAATCACAGCAAGGGAAGGCAATGGCAAAGAAACGCCTTCCCCAACACTTTCCCTTAAGCCTTTTACCAACCTATTCACCCTTTTTCTTCCAAATAAAACCATGCTTCTTCCCTTCACACGCCAGACCACAGGACATCGATCCCTAACACATAGGACCATTTTTTACATGAACTTCCTCAAAAATCACATAAAAAGACACAAACAAAAACCAAAATCACAGAACTACAAGCACAGCAGACTCCTGATATCAAACTGAGTAACCACCAAGATTTGTTTGTCTCAATGCCATGCCAATTTGATAATACCGGGGTATCATAGTCTAGAGAATAGAAATGGAACATAAATAGAAATACACATGCACTTTAAGCTTTGTAGGTTTTCTTTCATCCACAGAATGCAGTTTCAGTTTTCACCTTTAGTATGTGTGTTACTGGCCTTTTACCTTGAGGATGGATATTGCTCACACTCATTTTGAGCAATTCCTAAAACCTAGCAAAAACTCAATGTTACCCTCTACATGAAGTGAGCTAACACAGGAATCCACACTGGAATGCCAGTCTATCTCCATTTGATTAAAATCTGTACAATCCAGCTTAAATGGGTTAAGTGTAGGAATTCTCCAAAGCCACAAATGTGACAACAGTGGCAGGAAGTGGACTTTGTAGTCTACAAGTACCAGTAATGCACAGTTTACTGGCACCTCTAAAAACACCACCTTTATAATCATAACTCTCCCTCTCCAAGTCAGGCTATCACAACATTTTCTAGTTATCTTTTATTAATTTAAATCATAATCAATAGCAATAATTAACTCACCAAGTCAAAAATCATGTTTAAACCACAAATGTTCCCATTATTATAATTAGTGTTTCAAAGAAATCCATATATTGGGCTGGAGAGATGGCTCAGTGGTTAAGAGCACTGACTGCTCTTCCAAAGGTTCTGAGTTCAAATCCCAGCAACCACATAGTGGCTCACAACCACTCATAATCAGATCTGACACCCTCTTCTGGGGTGTCTGAAGACAGCTACAGTGTACTTACATATAACAATAAATAAATCTTTAAAAAAAAAAGAAATCAATATATTATTGATCTCTAACTATAGATAAAATATCTATTAAATTGTATTAGGTATAATTACAGAAACGTCATATAAGCCTTCAATTTTCACAAAATCTGCGTAATTATACAAAGAAGTTGTTTGTGTGGAATGCAGGTGTCAAATGTGCACTCTTTGGGCAGATTCCAGAGTGGGAAAAAAGCCTTTTTCAACTGTGGCTATTATCTCTTAAACTAGACAACTAATGCTATTCAAGGTTTACTTACTTGGAGGCTGGGGAAGATAGGCTCCAATTAATTTTGACCTCTTCTTTTCATATCCCTTTTGTGTAATGTCACCTGAAAGAGAACAAAAAAAAAAGAAAGCATTCAGAATAGCTTCAATGGATAAAGTTGGCCATTTAATGGAGTATGACAAAATATACTAATACTTGTAACTATATTTTATTTGCTTTATAATTAGAAATTTATAACAGAAGCACTGTGTATCATTTACTGTCAATTTTCCTTTACCCTCAAAATATTATAGTACTCATAGTATATTAAAAAAAAAAATTCATTTGCTCAATACATGTTCATCTCTGGCCTTCTGGCTGCATTTCTACCCTGAGGGTCCAAAATTAGATCTTTGCAAATTTTTTCACATTTGCAGGTGCAGAAAGCTGGCTCAATCTTTAAGAGCTCTTTTTGTTTGTTTTTGGTTTTGTTCTTTTGGTTTTTCAAGACAGGGTTTCTCTGTATAGCCCTGGCTGTCCTGGAACTCACTCTGTAGACTAGGATGGCCTCGAACTCAGAAATCCACATGCCTCTGCCTCCCAAGTGCTGGGACTAAAGGTGTGTGCCACCACCGCCCAGTGGAGCTCTTATTAATTTAATCAACAATGGATTGCACAACTGTCTGGGCTGGAAAGCTAGCAATACCACTACAGACAGGCATCACCTTCCATTAAAGAGATTTTTTTCCTTACTAATCAGACATGTAAGTCAGAAGGACTTTAAACTGCTAGGGTATATCTGGAAAAAAAATGACTAAGACCAAAAGAAGCATTAGATAAAACCAAGCAAAAGAACAGGGGACCCACAAAGATTTAAAAGATGTTCATTGTTTAAATACAAATTCAAATATTAAAACCAAAGATTCATACACCAAGCCAAAGTCAGACCTTTCTCTAAGGGTTACGTCAGTAAAGATATAGCCAAAATAACACTTATTAACATGTAATAGCATTTCCTAATTGTAAGCTCCGAAACACAATGCTAATTTTGCCCTTTGTTTTTAAAAGAAAAAATACACACATGTGCACATGCATATGCATGTGTATATACATACATACATACATACACACACACACACACACACACACATGCATATACATCACAGACTTTGTCTTTGAATTGGGGGAAGTACAAAATTGATATTGCCCTTTAATTTTTTGAGGGTGTCTTGCATTCTTACCTACATCTTCAAAGAGAAAAGATCTGAGCTCCCATGAAAACAAACCAACCAAAGAATAATTAGTACTGTGTGAGGACAAGTCGGTAAATTAGCTTATTCTAATGATATGTGCTTGACTATGGCCAAGTGACCTTACAGGTTTGAAGGTCAATTCTACTACTCAAAGCTTGTTTGACACACCTTTGTTTAGGTTAAAAAACAATGTATGACTAGTATTAAAACATGAGCCATAAAGTAGTACAGAAGTATGGAATACACATTCCCTTATCAATTGGTAAATGGTTTTATGCTAAGTGTATTTTACGTCATCACTATGAAAGACGGGATCTGTACAAACATTAGACCAAGATTAAGCTAGCATATCTGGCTACACATTGCAACCTCAACCATCAGCTGTATATCACTGAGACTGTTGCATTAAATCTTGAAAATTCTCCCAAATCGAACTTCTTTACCACAATGACCACTATAGTTATGTTGGCATATTATGGAATATTCTTGCAATTGATCAGGAAAACAGGGGAATGAAGTAATGGATTATAGGCTAGCTGTAAAATTAACTTTTGCCCCATTTCTACAGTTGCTTATGCCTATAACACTACAAGATGTAATTAAATGTTTGGCTTTGAAAAAATAAAAAGAGTTATAAACAAAACAAAATCTCTAGTGTGACTTAAGTAAAAGATGAGGACCAGTAATCAGAGGAGCACGCCTTATCATTTCTGAAAGGAAAAAGGAATGGGTTGGCCAGTGGCACCTATTGTGGCTAACTGAGGCACCTCATTCCTACCCAAGGAAAAGGCAAAGCCTTCGGCCCTCTAGAAAGTAAAGCAGAAACAACCTCCCACCCAATATGCATAGATTCTTAAAAAATACCCAGAAACAACTTATAAAGAGCACTGCAAAAACAATTTCTTTTAAAGCCTAACTTCACATGGGACATAGTAACCTTGACTAGTAAGCAACAGCGTTTATTAACAGTAATTATTCTTTAAGCATAACATTACAACTGAAAACCTCGTTTCCATCATTATCAGAATGCTACATAATTCATCTTGCCTCTGGCTGAGACAAAACGCAGTCCACAGCATGGATTAAAATAAAGGAGAAAGTTAGGTCCATAAGAACATGAGAAGGAATAAGAAGAACAAATAAGGCTACATGTGGGAAGCCCCAGTAAAGAGAACCTTTTTGGGTCTCAGGCAAAGTGCCATATTGCACTTTTCAAGCTACAGCCCATGTCCAGATTGAGGAGCTGCTTTGAAAATCCTACTATCGGCTTTGACCCGGAGCCTCCAGTGAGAGCTGCCATCTTCTCTCCAGTGAGTTCCTAAGCCTGGAGCAGA
>NW_022196913.1:14445898-14473777 GCF_008632895.1 Mastomys coucha | reverse complement strand
AAAAAAAAAAAAGAAAAAAGAAAATCCTACTATCAAAATTCTAAGGCCTCGTAAGCCCAGAGTCATTCCACATGTTGATTACACCCAGAATTCAGCCCAAGTTTCATTAATTTCTCAACTGAACACTTAACAACTAGAAGAGATGCTTCTTTAATTTCACTTTAGACCAACTTCAAAGGAAATGAATTTTGAACACTGCCTTAACTTCAGAACTGGTGTTATTTTTGAAAGTTCCAAAGTCCCTGCTTTAAGGCTAATGAGATCTAAGGACATTTTTCTCTCAGCCCTGAACTATCTCCTAGACTCAAACACACACACACACACACACACACACACACACACACACACACACACGTACACATGCACGCACGCACACGCACACAGAGAGAGAGAGAGAGAGAGAGAGACAGAGACAGAGACAGAGAGAGAGAGAGAGAGAGAGAGAGACGCATACCAACTGAGCATCTCCATACATGATACTGAACAATTCAAGGTGACCACCACCTCTAAACCCTGGGCGTGTGAAGGAAGGCAATACAGAATGGTGTCTATCTGTCACTCACAGCAGCCACACAAGGGTCAGCAAACAATCACAGAAGACAAAAGAAGCTCTCTTGTCTGTATACTTAAAACAGGCTTTAGTGGCTGACAGCCTGTTCCATTATCTAGGACACTATGTTACTTGCAAAGCCAAATCTATACATTAGGTGGCTCTTTAAAGAAAGTTCTAAAATACTGTGTCCCAAATATCTTAAATGATCTTCATTCCTAACAACAACTAATTTCAGAAGGGGAAACCAAGTCACAAATACTATTTATAGTTCTCAACTCAGACTTTGGATATAGAGAACCAATATCCTTAATACCAATGTCTATTTCTTTTATAATCACACCTAATATTGCCGTGCTCTGCCCAAAACTGGGGTAGAAAATGTCCCCAGAAGAGACACTGGCATTCCAGACTGTGCTAGTAGATTCTTTCCTAGGTCTCTAAATGTTTCTGTCCATTCTCATCTCTGGAGAACAATCCTGTAAACAAGTTTCCTGTTAGACTCCTTCCAATCCCTACCCAAGGAGGATGGCACTTGCATGTTCTAGTTGACCACAGCATAAATGATTATGATCCAGCTTCCACAGGACCTTGATTCACTTGTCCATACTTCATTTGTATAACATATTTACATGTGGCTTATCCTGAAAACCAGAGTGTTAAGCTTTTGTGAAAGAATCCATGTCTTACAGAACTCAGCCTTGACCCCAATATTTTCCCATTCAAGGATTATGAGTTGATGAATTTTTCACACAGTAAGAGATGGTGAGAAACACCAGTGTCTATCTCTGACAGAGCTAGAACTGGCAGCAACACAGACAATTACCACAGACATGAAAAATGCTAACTGTTTGGTGACTATATGGGGCAGAGGGCAGAGGGGAAAATTCATACTGACTTTGTTATCAAAGTATACCATGCAACAAATCAATTTATTGTACACCACCCCCTCCAAAATGCCACTATCTGTAGCACTGAGACTAGACTCATCTGTAGCTTCAAAGCATTGAGGCTAAAAATACCACTGCTATTTTCTGAATCCAGAACTACTTAAGCATCTGGTAGCCAGAAGTCCAGCAGATTATGATCAACTTCCCCTGCAAACTTATAGCAAACTTTGCAGTTGAGCTTTCTGTGTCTTGTAGTTTTCTGAAACCAATGATTTTTGTACTAATGAAGATATAGATAAATAGCTACAGATCAGCATCTGTACAGAACAGATGATACAATTATAGCAAATGATAGGCAGATGATAGCTTATACATAAATTCATAAATTAACAAATAATAAATGACAGATAAAAATAGGAAAGATGGGATAAAGAAACTGGTTGGTGGGCAAATGACAGAGACAGATAGATAGTAGACAGTAGATTTTTCAAACATCTCCCCAGACCACCTCTCTGGCTTCTCTTGAGGACTTAACCATTGTCAATGCTCTGGTGTCATTAAAGAAGTCCATGGCTCTCTCCAAGTATACACTGTTTTCCATTTTACATCAGTTCAGGCTAACGAACCAATTGGTTGACCTTTGTCTCTCCTTCTCAGATTGGATCTATGCTACATATACAGTCTTCAAGATGAAGCCACATAAATTCAAGGCAGAGAGATTATAAGAGCAAGAAAGCAAATCTTTAACTCATACTCCTAAGTAAGACTTCATTTTTTGTCTCTTATTACAAAGCATACCACCCTACGGTTAAGACCAGGTTAGCTAACATTCCTTTAACTTGCAAACTAAAGCAGTATCATTCAAGGCTATTTGAAAGTCAACTCTAATCAATAAAAGCTTCTTAGCTGATAAAATATTTCAGTTTCTAAATGTGTATCTAAGGAGGTTTCCTCCTTCAAAAAGTGGTTCCTTGTGCTGGAGAGATGGCTCAGATGTTAAGAGCACTGGCTGCTCTTCAAGAGGACCTAGGTTCAATTCCCAGCATCTACAAAGCAGCTCACAACTGTCTAGAACTCCAGTTCCTGGGGTCCTGACACCTTCACATTGGAGGCAAAACACCAATGCACATAAAATAAATCATTATTTAAAGTGATTCCTCACATTAAGCCTTAAACTACAAAATTCTTGTTTGTTTTCCACAGAAAATTCCTAATAGAATACCTTTATGTTTTAATTCCAAATATACTAATTTATTTACAAATAAATTATCAAAGAAGTCAGTGCAGAAATTTTAACCTCACAAAGGACAAATTAAAAGTGATCTCTTGCAATGATGGGGCATATCTTTAATCCCAGCACTTGGGAGGCAGAGACAGGCAGATCTGAGTCTGAGGCTAGCCTGGTGTATGGAGTAAGTTCCAGGACAAGTGATGTCTTGAAACATTAATATTCCTTGTTATTTGTATGTTCCCCAACACTTGATTCAAGCAGTATGGCTTTGTTTTTGTTTTGTTTTGTTTTTTTGTTTTTTAAAATAAAGATTCAGCTGGGCCTGGTGTACAGGTTTGGAATTCTAGCAACCGAGGGAGCCAAATCAGGAAAATAACAAGTTCAAAGCCAGCCTGGGCTACACACAGTAAAGACCCTATCTCAAAATGAAAAGGGAAGCAAATGCTGGGAATAAATCTGTCACTAAGTGATAAAATGCTTGCCTAACATATATAAGCCCAGTACTACAAAAATATAAGAGAAAGATCAACAGATAAACCCCAAATTTACAGACAAAAATATAAGCAAAAAGCACTTAAGATTGAACAACACTCTGAGAAAAGACATAATTTTTCTTTTCTCTCCCCACAAGAATTCTCTTATTTTGTAGACTAGTGTTTCCAAAAAAAAAAAAAAAAAAAAAAAAAAAAAATTTCAAGTCAGAAAAGTAACAGTTGGCCTAGCAAATGCAAAAGTTACAGTGACTGAAAGGGACAGTATCATTGTGGTCGCAAGGCAAGTTTGCAAATTTTGACCCCAAGAAATAGCAGAACCAACTTAATTGCTGCCTGGCTCTAGACATGAAGTCTTCGAGAGCCCCTTGCTCCTCAAAGATAAAATGTGTACAATTGAGCTACTTTCAGGGCTGGGATTAGTTCTGAGTAAACAGATGAGTTTTAACAGTGATCATTTCCATTCTTGGTGTGGGGAGTTTATTTCATTATTTAATGTTGGAACGAATGCTTTATATAACAAAGACATCCTTTCCATGTTTGGAATTTTATGGTTGTCAGAAGCCTTCCTAAGGCTCCTTTCTTTAATCAACTACTTCATACAGCTTTGGGGGCAAAAAGGTTCCAAGCCTCTTGTATAAGTGAGAGTCCTTAGCTCTATGATAAGCTTTTCTCCAGGAAGAAACTATTACTGATGACAACTTTTTCATGCATTATTCACCTGCCTGGGACCTCTCCTCACCCAAAGCAACCCACACTCAACCTGGACTACTTGGTGGACTACCTAGTGCCTCATTGTTCTCAGTAATAAGACAGAGGTGATATCTGTCAACTTCCCATCAGTTTTAGAAATAGCAATATGCAAAATCTCAAAGTGGGGGCCACAGAGATGGCTCAGAGTTTGAAGTACTTTTCAGGCAAGCACAAGGATCTGAGTTTGGATCCTCAGAAGTCACAAACACCCAACTACAAGATCAACCATTCATAATTTCAGTATTCCCATAATAAGATAAATCACAGAAACAGGAACTCTCCAGAAACTCACAGGAAGCTAATTTACCCTGTATAGGTAGTAGTAAATGAGAGAACATGACTTAAACAAAGCAGAATTCTAGGACCCACACGTGAGACTGCACTCCAATCCATTGTTTGCCTTGGAACATGTACGCACTTGCACTCACACACTCATACACACACATACAAACAGGCACATATACAGAAACATCATAGACACACATTTCTTCAACAAATAGTTCAATTAGCTATGACACATTCAAACTTATGACCAACTTTACAATAAAGAAGGAGGATATGTGCCAGGTACACTAGCAAGTGCTAAGCATAAAGGGACCTACACAATTATAACAGTAATAGACCAACTCCTTCAGGGTATAAAGGACAAAGAAAAGCTCCCAGAATACTAGGAACTCTGAAAATGCTTAGAATCCTGTATTTCTTTTGTGCTGCTCTCATCCCTAGGTGCTGCTTTTTGTTTGCCTTGTCCAGCAGCCTGTTTCCTCTACAGATCTAGCAACCACAGGCTTTCCCATATATCCCCACTCAGACAAACAGAATGCTTTCAAGAATGGAGATGTGAGCAGTCTGCCCAGTTCACAAAGTTAGCACCTGTAGGCTTCCCCCAAGCATCTCCATTTATCAGCCAGAGAGATCTGTTTCAAGAACAGGAATATAAACATGGGGCCTACCCAGGCCTCTCACTGCTGTGACAATGACCCCTTCTTCAGAAGGTCACAAAAGCCTACCCTACTATCTCCTTGGTAACTGGTCACATCAAGTCACAATCTACCACATCTTCCCTTTACTTTTACCAAAACTTCTATTTATCACTGAATTCTCACACTCACACCACATTCCCAATGAGAAACACAGAAAATTACTTTTCAAAAAGACACTAACACCTGTGTTAAAATGAGAAAATTACCAAAGCTCACTCAAATATTGAGAGGGAAGGAAAAACATTCACAAGCACTACAGATGAACAGGACATGAGATCTCTGTGTGTATGTTAATGAACTATCAGAAGGTTCTCCCTAGCACTTAGCTAATGACAGAAGCAGAAAGAAGCATATTTTAAATATGCTACTGAGTGCATTTACTTTAGTCAGACAGGTCTAAAACCACTTGTGGATTATACTTCTTATGATTATCCTTTTTGTAGGTCTCCTGGGCATTTCTCTTCAGTATGTCTAAAACTCCAGTTTTAAGAGGAACTTAAGGGACAGCCTGTGCTCCACTTTCAGTAAAAGGACAAGTGCCAGTGAAAGGGAAAAGTCTGCACAAATTCCATTACTGGGGAGGAGACTTGAAGGCAAGCTTCTGTATGACTAGAAAGTAACTCTGCACCAGAATCCCTAAACATCTTAAGAATTCCAACAGAGCTAATTCAAAATACCATTAGGGCTGATGGGGTTACAGAATGATGGGCTGGATGTGTACTAATTTGCACTATTGCTACACCAAACAGTACTGATGCTTAGCTTAAGGTTCCCGAAGTTAGAACAAGAAGGGCTCTTTCATTCATTTATTTTCTTTTACTTACAGTGTGTGTGTATGTGTGTGTGTTGTCTATACATGTGTGTATGAGATTGTGTATTTGTATGTGGAATCTGTACAAGTGTATATGAGTGTGTATTTATATGTGTGACCTGTACATGTGCATATGAGTGTGTGCTGTCAGTACACGTGTGTATAAGTGTATGAGTGTGTATTTGTGTCTCTGAACTACATATGTGTATATGAGTGTTTGTGTATGTGGGATTGTCTGTGTATATATGCATATATGTGGAGGCCAGAGATTGACCATGTCATCTTCCTCAATAGTTTCTGACCTTACATATCTCCAGCTTTCAGACTCAGCTAGTCTAGCTAGGCACCAAGCTCTGAGACTCTCATAATCCACCTTCTTAGCTCTAGTATTACAGGCAGGCTGCCATGTTTACAAAGCAATCCTTTATCCACCTGACCATTGCCCCAGCCCTGGCAAGAGGGGCTTTCAACAAGTCCATGAGACATCCAGTGGCCAGTTGGCTAGTCAGTCCAGAAGGTTTTTAAGTGACTGTTTCATAAAAACTGCTGCAGTACTATACTTGCTCAAAACTATATAAATATTGCTTTTTAATATTTACAGAGATTTGGATAAATTCTCCTTAGCCTAAAAGAATCTATGGGGCTAGAGAGATGGCTCAGTGGTTAAGAGCACTTGTTGGTTGGGTTCTCAGCATTCACATAATGGCTCATAATCATCACAACCTCCAGTCTCACATGTTCTTCTGACCTCTGAGGGCACCAAGAGCATACCTGGTACACAGATATATGTGCAGACAAAACACTAATACACATAAAATTAGCTAACTAAAAAATTTTCCCCCAAAGGGAACCTACTACTGCCACTTAACTATCCCCGCCTAGTTTCCAACTAAATTCTAAAACTTATCCTCATGCCCATAGACAAGTATAGCTCTTGCCCCTCATCAAAGCAGCTTTTCTTTACAGTAAGTGGAGAGCATTATGGAAAACCACAACTGGACACAATGCAAACAGAGATCAACAGATCATGGGGAGTCCAGCCTCAATGGATACTTACACAACACAACACAACAGGGAATATTATGGAATAAGGGAATCATACATTGTCTCGTAGTAAGCATTTTACTTTAGCCAATCAGGTTCAAGACCACTTATAGGCTTATTACTCTGTGTGTTTATCCTTTTGTATGTTTCTTGTTACATTTTCTCTCTCTTTTTTCAATGTGTAAAACTCCAATTGCAAGAGAAACTTAAGAGAGGCAGGTTATGCTCCACTTTCAATAAAAGGTATTAGAAAGGGAGAGATCTGTTTAATTGTAAGAACCAGAATACCAAGAAGTCAGCTGTGAGACTTTGTTTTCTAGAAATAGCTGCCTAAACAAGACCTAACAGTAACAGGCCCTATCAAAGGTGTAAAACCTCATGGGGTCCACTTCCTAGACCAAAAACAAACAAACAAACAAACAAAAAAAAACGGTATGCAACTTATAATCACTGAGAAATGGAGTATTAGCCTCTTCTAAAGATAATCCTCTAATGGTTACCCAATATAAATCATCAGCCCTGAAATTATATACATATAAGAAAAATGGACAAAGCAAGTTATATTTACATATTTTTGTATAACACACATACACAACATGGGAGGGGTTGGAAGGAAGAAAGGGAAGAAGAGAAGTGATATAATTAATTAAAAATGTATTTTAAAACCAGGGCCCAGACGAAAGGGGGAAGAAGAGTGTGGGGGTCGGGGGAGAACGCAGAGCCAGCAGGGGCCAGAGTGAGCAGGGGCTGGAGTGAGAGGGAGAAGGGAAAGGGGAAAAAGGGGAAAAAATGTATTAAAAAGAATTTTAAAATCTAACAATATCTGTATTTTTAAGGAATAAAATCACAGTTAAGAAATGAATAAGGAGATAGATATAACTAAACTGAATTAAACATATAATATAAACATGCATTAAAATATTATAAATAATCCCATTAGTAATGAAAATATGTTTTACCTAGTAAAGCAAATTTAATTAATAAAATTAAAAGAAAAATCTATTCGGTGAGAAGACAAATCTTAAGAGCATGTAAATTCTGAGTAAAGAAAGGTCCATTTCTCAATCTTGTAGCTCTCACGTCTCACTAGTAAATTGGTTGTACTGGATGATGATGTTTTGATGGGGGAGAGTAAGAAGAGAAAGACAGAGGTGTATCTTGCATTCAGAGAGGGAAATGGAGAATGGGATCCAGATTGGACCAGCCCTCCCTTACCAACTCTTGTTTCACACAGTATCATCCAAATGTCACAAACCCTGAAGCTTCTCATTCTTTTCTAAAACTCTTCTCTAAAGAGAGGTGGATTAGGGCTGGAGAGATGGCTCAATGGTTATGAACAACTGATGTTCTTGCAGAGGACCTGTGTTCTATTCCCAGGATCTACACATGAAGCTCATAATTGTCTACACCTCCAGTTTATGTGGGTGGGAGTTCTGATACTCTTTTGGCCTCCTGGAGCAACAGGAATGCACATGGAGCACAAATATAATGCAAACCAAAAAAACTATAGTCACAAAATAAAAATAAGATTGGGTGGGATGTGCAGGAAACACAGGTAAAGAAGCAAAAACTGGGTTTTGTTCTTTGGTAAGGGGAAGAAAAACAGGAAGGAGGTAAACTGATTATCTAAAATTATATCCCACTAGGTACTTTATAAATGAATATGCCTAGCTAGGATTTCTAGGCTTCATGTTTATTATCAATTCTACACCTAAAGTCCCAAGAGCCTCAGAAACTCTTGAGGCCTCAGATCAGTGGCAATATGGTCCTCAGAGCTTCTTGATACAGTCCTGGCACTTTTCTGCCAACCCATGGTGAGCAGTGTACAAACATAACATTACACGTGAGAGCTATGCACCAAAGAGAGAAAATGACATTCGGAGAAAGGAATGTGTCTGTTATTCCTGGGGTCTGAATACTAGGGCAACTTCTGGTAAGCACCCAGATATCTGTCCAGGTGACAGTGGATAAGTCATCAGGGACAATCAGAAATCATGCAGCACCATACTCACTATCCACAAGAATTCTTTGGCAATCTGTGTATTTAACTTGCCTAGCAGGAATGAGAATATTCTTAAATACCGTGTCCCTTTAGACTCTATATAGTTCTAAAAATGTATCAGACCACCTTGTGCAGGAGCAATGGGAAACTAGATAACAGTGGATGTGACTACAACTTAACCAGAACTAGTTTAATTATGCATTTGCTCAGTAGTTAAACCTATACTTCACATCAGAACCCTGAAGAATAATTTAGAAGGCCACTGAATCACTGTCCTCCTTTCCAGTGTGGCCATACTAAATAAAAGTACAAATTGCCCATTGCTGCTTTTCGCTATAAACTAATCTAACTAGCTTATTGACAACTAGTGGACAAGCTTTGCTTCTCAGGGCTTCAAGGATATGGGCTCTGACACTAATAACTCCTGTAACAAAATTGCTTAATCATCTAATCACATACAAAAACAGGAAGATTGCTGAGTCTATCAAAAATCTTCAGCACCCTAACAACAGGAAGAAATAGGCTAACATTAGTAAATACAAAAGTTCATTACAATCCAGAAACTCAAACAGTAAAAGTGCACATATGAACAGAGCGCTGGGGATACCATCTGTAAATGTCAGGGTAAGGAATGCAAATAATGGCTGTACATGGCCTCTAATTTGTTGCTTCTTAATTAAAAATGTCTACTGAATATGTGAACACATTTGTATTTAAAGCAACATGTATTGAAATCACATATCCTCATTACAAGAAAAAAATGCACCACCATAACCAGCTATCAATTTTAATCCTACTCATAGTTAAAATGATGCTTGAACGAGCGCACACAACTGTGAGTGCTCACCTGGAAATGGAAGACACGTTACAGAACAGGTTGGAGACTTTCTTTTACAACAAGAGCAACGATTACAGGTCAAAGTCTAACTCAGAGTACTAACAAAGCTTTCAACATGTCGTAATATTGCCAACTCGTTTGTATAAAGAACAATTTCAGGGAAGTAAGGGGACTCGTATCAACATTTCAATGACATTTAACACAGAACTCAAGCAAAGAACCCTACAATACTTAGCAAAGTGTTATATGTCAGGCACCATTATAGGTATTAGTATCAGAAAGAAAGAAAAAAGACCTCTGTGCACTTGTGCCACTTATATTCTACTCCTCGTGTGTTAAATTGCTTTACATCACTAAGTAAAGCCATACACCAACCACATGCTTGATAATTCAATTATTATTTGCTGGTCAAGACAGAGAATTCAAAATATTACGAAGCTAATGCAGAACATAGATCTGCATCAATTTTAACATTTTGCTTTCTCTTAAACCAAATGAATTATATAGCTTTACTAACCTTCCTCACTCAGCTTCTTCAGTGCTGGGATTATGGACATACTCAAAAACACTTGGTTACAAATTTTCATTTCATCAAAAGGTAAAATGAAATTTGAATGAGCTACACTACTGACCATGATATACAACAAAAAAGATATTTTCAATTAAACAAAAATACAAAAGAAAGTGTCATGTGCAGCCAATCAGTATGTAATAATTAAGGTTGACATGTGAAAAAGAAAATCAAACCATGAACCATACTAAGCTATGAATGAGGTAAGAATGAGATAATAAAGAAAATTTTAACTGGAAAAAAGAATCAATAATACCTAAACCCGACATAAGATATCCCAAAGGACTTGGCAATATTAATTTCTAGATCTGATCACTGAGCTTAGCAAGGTCAGGACATACAAAAATAAAGTCAAGTTTTAATATGATAGCAATTATTTAGAAACAAAACCAAAAACATTATAAATGGGGCTCGAGAGAGAGCTCAGCGATTAATGGGCACTTGCCAACCTTCCATAGGACTTAAGTTCACTTCTCAACACCCATAACAACAGGCTCATTAACTCTCTATAACTCCAACTCCAGAGGGTCTTCTGGCCTCGTGGGCATTTGCACGCATATGGCATACACTCAGACACACCCTGAGAAGGTCAGCTCAGGAATTTTGGGAAGGTCATGGAACACTGGCCCCTCCAGAAGGGAGAGGCTAATTAACATTCCTCAGACCACAGGGTGGGGACACATTCTGCAGGACAGACCTTTACCCACCTTCAGAAAGGGAAGTCCTTGCTACCTCATTCCCCTAAAGACCAATCAGTTTAAAAAGTCACACTGTTCTGCCAATCACATTGTCCTAATGACTGCTGCCCTGAAAACTGTATAAAAGCTCACTGAACAAGTTGTGCGGGATCACCGCCTCTCCTTCGGGACTGGTACAACCCAATGCACTGGAACAATAAATTTCTCTTGCTTTTTTCATTGATTCAGGCTCCATGTGGTTCACTCAGGGGGTCCGGTAAACTAAGGCTCGACAGAGTCTTATAACCCACACATACGTATAAATGAAAAATAAATACAAATAATATCATTCAACTCACAATATGAAGAACAAGGCACATACATATCTAACAAACTTGTAAAACAGGTACAAGATATATACCTGTGAGAATGATAAAAGGCTGATGCAAAGATCTACATAAATTAGCATAACTGTGCAAAATCAGAAGACAACATAATAAAAATGTCAAATTTCTCTCAATTGGTCTACAACTTTAAATATATATCCAGTAAAAATCCCAGGAGGATTTCTGGGAAATATAGACTAGCTAATTGTAGAAGTTATAGGAAGAAGCAAGGGAACTAAAGACCATCCCTGGCCCCAGAGTACACACAATGTAATCAATTTGGTATAGGCTCACGTGCATGATTTAATATTTACTACAAAGCTGTAAAAATCAAAACAATATGGTATCAGCAAAGAAATAGATGAAAAAGTAGAGAACCTAAAAGTAGATCTACACAAATACAGCTGATTTATTTTTCACAAAGGTAAAAATTAAGTTAAATGGAGAAAGGAGTACTTCAACATGTCACCAGAAAACTGCAAAATATATTAAAAGGAAAAGAAAATCTATACCTTATCCAACAGTAAAATAGATACCAGGCCTAAGTAGAAAATACAACTATTTACACAAAGTACAAGCAAGTTGAAGGGTTTGGCTCATAGGTAGAATTGGCTAGCATTCATGAAGTCCTAAATTCAATCCTCAGATACAGGAAGAAACATTTCCTTTGGGGCTGGAGAGATCACTAGGCAGTTAACTATGTATACTGCTCTCTCAGAGGACTCAAGTTCAGTTCCCAATACTGACATTGGGCAGCTCACAACAACCCATAACTCCAGCTCCAAGTGATAAGATATCCTCTTCTGGCTTGTGTGTGTGTGTGTGTGTGTGTGTATTATCTAGTAATAAACTCTTAAAAAACAAAAATATATGTTAAAGATTACTTCAACTTGGAGTAGGCAATAATTTCCACTGCATGGAAAGCATAAGCCACTTAAAGATAGAATAAAGTAAATGAACTGAACATAAGAACTTGAAACATTTGAAAATATTTCCTACAAATTGCATCATTAAGAGAGTAACAACAAGAATGGTGAATGAAGCTCAGTGATAGAACACTTTCCTAGTATGTGCAAGGGATTGGGGTCAATCCCGATCACACCAGAAAAAAAGGGGGAGGGGAGAGAAATCAACTTACTAACTGGCAGAAGTTATCTTCAAACCACATATTGGCACTTAGAGCAACAAACATTCCAATTAAACATTGGCAAATACACTTTGATGAGGTAACTAAGTGCTCTGTAAATAAACATAATAAAAACACACTGTTCACTCAGAGTTGATTTTACAAGACATAGATTTTAAAAGAATACCAGGCAAGAGGAATGGAAAGTAAAGTATATGCTTTTATTTTTAAAGTAGAGATTTTAAAGATGAGCAGGCAGCTGTAGAAGGCCACCATCTATCTCTCACTTAACATCTAGGAGGAAAGATTACTGACAATCTGAAAATGAGAGCCACTAACTAAAGCTTATGCATAATGGAATGGTGGAGAAAAAATAAATAACATCAAGACATTTGCATATAGATGCATGAACATTTTAAATCCAAAATAACATATACTCAATATCACCACTTCCTATTAACCTCTTAGTAATTTATAAATGTGTCTTGGAAAGTGCATAAGTGACAATTCTTCCTCATAAGCAAACAACATGACCAGAGCACTTCTAAATAGGGCTGTAGTATCTAGAACTAAGAACTTCATAAAATAGAAAAAGAATAGTGAAAAAAAATTAAACTCACACTTTAATCCCGTAAAATACTTTACTAACCCTATCCCATAATTATTATGTATTGGAAACCATAGTGTTTAAGGACATGAAAAGGAAAAATAAAGCAACCAAACAGCCCATTGGCTATACTACACCATTGCGGAGTCCTGCTTAACCATGTGGAAGGGACAGTGTGACATGTTTTCCTGTCTCTGGAAAAGAGCCAGCAGGGTGTAGATCTCCGGGAATATTGATAATTACTAGATGTGAGACTTGTTTGTGTGTGTGTGTGTGTGTGTGTGTGTGTGTGTGTGTGTGTGCGCGCGTGCGTGTGTGTGTATTTTACTTCATGTTCTTCCATAGGGGAATATTCTCCCTGCCAAGGTTATTAGGGAATGTCCTCTCTGCCAAAGTTAATGACACCCTGATAATCAAAGATAGCATGAGTCTGGGAGGCAATATGGGAGGCAAATATAAGGATGCAATATGAATTATATAAGGAGCTTCAGGGACCTAAAAGAACAGAGGCAGCTGCACTATGAGCCAGCTTGTCAGAAAGATTCTAAGAGATATAAAGAGATTTAGGGAGTGTTGATCCCAGGGCAAGATCCCACCCAGTTTATTGTTTTTGCTTACAAAGGCAGACTCCAGATGTCAAGATCAGCCTGGCATAGAGTAAGATTAGGCCAGATATGGTAGGAATAGCAATCTCAGGTTGAGATCCCACACAGCTAGCATATTGTCTGTGCTTACAAAGGCAGGCAGATCTCTGAGCTCATTTTCAATGTAAAGAAAAAAGGAAAGAAAAGGATGTGCTTGCTGTCTTTTTCTTACAATCAGGAGGCTGTGGTCAAGGGATGCTGATTCATGCAAAAATCAAAGAGGAACCTGGGCTGAACAATTGGATTAATATGTAAATACAAGAGATGAGCTGCTATCCAGAGAGTTTTTATAATTTTTTTTCCAACAAAAGAGTGTTGCCTTGATCAGAACACAGGCCGTCAGCTTATACCCCACGATTGACTTCAATTCATTTTTTGCTGCTCTCAAATACCCCTTTCTCTCAAAACCCCTTTCCAAGCTGAGGCTGGTGCTTGGCACACCATCAAACTAAATAAAACCTGGAAATGGAAGCATGGGATATGAAGAGACAGCCTGCACCTCAGTGAGCGCATTCATCTCCCCAAGACCTAGAAGGCACTCAGATACATATGCTTAGTACACATAATAATTCAAAGCATGCTTTTGAAGGAGTCCATGAAATAATTCAAGAAGTTCAAGAACAGACTGATATTAAAGGCTGAACCATGACTTACAAGCGAAACTTAATTTTTTATATATATTCTTCTATCATATCTCTATATATAGCACTCTAAATAGAGTAACTTTTGTTTAAAAAAAAAAGTCAGGATACTGGGTTGTCCCAAAATTGTTAGCTGTGATAACAAGGAAAAGAAAGTGTAGGAAAGGGAAGTGCCTGTAAAGTTCTTCATGCAGAAGACACTGGAGGGTCATAACATGAGATAAGCAATGGAGGAAACCTAAGAAAGGATCAGAGCCTAAGCAGAAATGAAAATAGGCAAATAGTTATGGATGAGGACATGAAGCTTCAATTCTTCTGTGATTGTCTGGTAGCTGATGAAGAGTCAATTCTCCTTCAGGAACACTCACCAGTCCTAGAGGATGAGGTGGGAGAGGAATGGAACTGCTTGGCCCTACATGGAGCTCCATTTTGAAAAATCATTCAGGTGGCAAAGCTATGTGAACACACATAGCTATGTGACACAAAGCTATGTGACACACATTCAATAAGTGTGTCAATCTTATCACACAGGCCAGTTCCACCATGCTCCTCTCATGTGTAAGTGAGTGTAGGTGTCTCAGGGAATGGAGGGCCCTAGTCATGGCTGGCATACACATGGACAGGCCATGAGTTCAATCACTAGCATACACTGCATTTGCATGCAGACACACGTGCAAGAGGGCAGACACATGAGAGTGCACACACACATACCTCAAGATTCTTTGTTACAGTAACAGAGAGAATCACAAAATTTATCTTCTATAGCCACCTGAATTTGAAAGGGGAATGCCATGTAATTTGTGGGTGGACAAGAGCAGTTCAAATGGAGATTAACCTGATTAACTAATTCAGGGCTCTCAGCTATAATGGAGTCACCCTTTTCCTGAAAGAGCTCAATTCAATGTTTTTCTACTTAATAATGTGCAGAAAAAAAAATCACATCAGAACAGAGATGTACTTGCTTTAGTACTGGAGAGAAAAGATGTTTTCATCATACTATTTTTCTTACAACCAGAACTATGGAGCAGGTGGTGATACAAATCACACCCACACAGCTGTCACTAGACAATGATTTAAATGTATAAGCTTATTTAATTTCTCCAACCAACCCATTCTGGAAGTACAAATATCATTAGTACTTTACAGTCAAAGAACAGACCATGAAGCTAATGGTAGAAATCTTACTACTGAACAAGTAATAAATACAGAATACACAAATGAAGACTGATGTTGATGACAGTTAACTCAGCAACTACCCACCTACAGCACATTCTTGACAACTCTGGCTCCCACTTGTTGCAGTCAAGCATCTTATATATGTTTATGGGAATCTGACAACCGGCCACTTTAGTATTGTTAAACTTCCTCACAGGAAACTAGGGCTCAAAGTACTTTGTACATTTGTAATCAAATCACCAACAGTGTCAAAACCAGGTTCAGCTCAAAATGGCTTAGACTTTATGTTCTCCTTTCCCAACAAGGCAGTGTCTACAATTATTGATGGGAAACACTCTATTAAAAGCAGCAACAGCAGTATTTTTTTCAATCCCCAGCACAATACAAACCAGGCATAGTGGTAACTTGACTATTATTTTGGAGGCAGAAGCAGGAGGATCAGATGGTTAAGGTAATCTTTACTACATAGTATATTCGAGACCTGGGTACATCTCAAAAGCAAACAATAAAAACTCACACAATAAAAACTCAATGAAGTCATAAATATCAATGATTTTTAAAAAGAGACAATGTGGGGCCAAACAGCAGCTCAGTGATTAAGAGTGCTTTCTGCTCTCTCAGATGATTTAAATTGGATTCCCAGAACCAACTGACATTAGGTGTCTCACAACTAGCTCAAGGGAATCTTGTAAGCTGGCTTATTCTTACTCCTTACTCGCAACACTCCTCCCCCTTTCTCAAAGCATAAATACACAGACGTACATACACATAGATTGAAAAAGGTAAGAGATGATTTCTGAGAATAAGATAATTGAGAACTTTCACTTTAACTCTGAAGGTAATGCTATCTTGTTCCTGAAGCCAAGCTGCATATACAATACCACCACTGATTTGCCTCATTTTGACAGTTTCAGTCCCTTCTATGTTCATCCTCAACAGCTTTTCTCATGTCTAATCAGGCTTAAAGATCATAATGCAATACATAGAAGTCATAGGAAAGACCATTTTTAAGAATGGGAGCATACTTATCTATATATAGTCACTTATTTTTACCCTTTCTAGAATGTTAAAACTACACAGCATATGCAATCTCTTCGGAGTGGTTTCTTTCATCTCTGCAACTGTGTTGTTAGAAAGTTTTTTCTTTCTTATACTTGAACAGTATTGAACATGGATGCTGCAGTTCCTTTATACATTCACTCATTGAAGAATATGTTTGTTATTTTGGGGCATTTCTAAATAACATCCCTACAGGTCTTTATGTTAAAATTTTTGTGGATATGCCTGCCAAAAAGCTATCCATTTGGGGTTTAAGAGCTATCTCCTAAGATAAGGAACTTTTAATTTTATGAATACAGTCAACATGAAAAACAAGTTAAGAAGCCTAGCAAAGTGACCTTGAAGTAGTGGGGGGAGGGCCAACTTCCTTTCTCATTTAATATGTTGACAGATGTATTCCTTTTTTTCTTTTTTAAGTATAGAATAGAGTTTATTCAGGGGCATTGAGAGGGGAGTGAAGAGGGTAGTAGAGGCAGAGAAAGGCAGAGAAAAAGTAGAGAAGAAGCAGCTGGACATGAGCACTTGGAGAGAGGGGGAGAGGAATGGGGAAGAGAGGTGGGAAGGGTAAGGGGACAGAGCAGGAGCAAGAAGGGAAGAGCTAACATCAACAATGGTCTTTCTGTTTGATACCAAGGGGGAACTTTTGTTCTTCCATATAGTTACATAAACCAGGAAGTCAGAATCACGAAGGCAAGCTGTAACTGCATGCAAAGACAAAATGTACTACCTCAGGCTGCCTACCCTGCAAAGGACTCTCTTAAGGAACCAAAGTGAATGAGCTACATATGATTCTTGCACCACATTCATCAAGCAAGAGTCCCACCAGCTGTAGCATCATATCCACAATTAGAAACATATGTGATTATGGCACTGTGACCTCTTGCCAGAACTGTCTCTCTGGACATCTCCAGAGGGAACACTTTGTGCTCCCTCAAGAACTTTTAAAAGCTTCCAATATTAAAAAAGAAGAAAAACCTTTCCCTCTTAAGAAATACATTAGTACATACACATTTCTTTTAGTACTCAGTGCACAGAATCCTAGGGTGTAGAGCTCTTATCCAGCCTCCACCTTCTGTTCTGCAAACAAAACCTGGAACAAATATATCCCAGAAACCACTGTCAGTCCATGGTAGATCGAAGCCAAAGAGACAAAGCTTTTGTTCACTTAGACCGAACAAAACTTAAATGAGATGCTAAACTACTGATGTCCATAAAGTTACCCAAAAACACTATAAAGAAATTTAATGTAGGCCAGTGATAGTACTCACAGTAAAGTCACTTGCTGCCAAACCTTGCAATCTGAGTTCTATCTCCCGGACCCACATTTTAGGAAGGAACTGACCTCAGATTACCCTCTGACTTCCACACATGTATGGTGGTATGCATGTACATTCAATAGATAAATGTTAAAAATTATTCTTAAAAGAAACTTTATGCTTAAAACTTTAAGACTGAACCTCAGAGACAACCTCTATTGATCTCAATCAAGCGAATGCAGGCAGCTTGACAGAGTCCAGCTTATCCGAGGAAAGTAGCCACCCAAAGCATCTGAGCCCATCCATACCACAGATCAGCAACACTGGCACTACCACTCCTGCCATGCACTGCTCATAGCTCTCTAGAATTGGGGTTAATAATCAATGAGAGTGGTATCTCAAGTAATTTTCTATTATGACATTACAACTCTCAATACAGACATTTAAAACATCATTTCTTTCCTTCCATCCTGCCATTCCCAAAGAGGAGACAGAATAAATTCATTTTCTTTCCTATGTTGCTGATACCAATGCCGATGACCACTGGTGCTGACCCATGTGTACTTGACCTGAGAAAACTGGTGAACCAAAGAACCGATAAGCCAAAGCCTCAGTTTCCACAAAAGAAAATGCTTTCTGACCATAAATGTGACGCTGTAAGTTTAAATAATGAATCAACTTTTTACTTCCTTCTTTTAATTCTTTCCTTTTTACAGTGGTGCTAGGGATTATATCCAAAGCTTTCCATATGCTGGGCAAACATTCTACCACTGTGCTCTTACTTTAAAAGAAGTATATTCCATTCATTCTATCAAAGGCACTCCTATTTCAGGTTAACTGTCTGAATCCTGAAGCCCAGTCTCCACTGTTGATCTAGATGTATTACTATGCTCCTCCTGACTTCCCAAGGCATGACATTCCCTCTACTCACCACACACCCAGTCTAAGAACCACCTCAGACCACACAGCCCTCACTGCTGCTGCAACCAAGCCTTGCTTAAGCCTGCTGTCTAGCACTACCTCTCGGCAGCCACAAGCTGGGGCCCTAGTAGCATCCCTCCACCTGCTTGCACTCTGTGTCTGCTCTTGCTTCTTGTTCTGGCACCTTTCTTCTTTTCTCTCAGAATTAATGCCCCCGAGCTTTCATTTCCTAATAAAGGGATAACCCAGAAGCACTCACCTAACAGGAAACTACTTAACATATCATCTGGCATAGAATATTCACCGAATAAATGAGCACTATTGCTGTGTTGTTAGAGTTTGAATATGCTCACTTTGATTTCCTATGAATCTTTAAGCTCTGTACAGAAGAGGCTACTCACAGAAGCCAGATGAGGGCCAGGTACAGGGATTCACCCTCTATCTACTTAGTGGACAAACAAGTGAGCCACTGTCAGAGACATGTGATGTATAATGAGATTATACTTGAAACTAATTCCATTTGCTTTAGGCAATGGTCAGAAGGAATATCTCAGATGCTTGGTTTCTGGTGGTCTCAATTTTCAGGGTTTTAGAGTCATTCACATCTGTCCTACATACCTTGCAGTCAGTTATAGAAGATCCAAAATAGAGAAAATACACAGGTATTTAGGATTCATTAATTCATGAGACTTCATAACTTTGTTCTGCAAGTGCCATCTTGGAAAAGAAAAACCAATGGCTGAGCTGGAGGGAGGAAGACTACAGACTGAAGGCATAAACCCTGCACTATAAACCACTCAAAACCATCCTACTCCAGCATCATGCTTAGATCCAAGTGTCCCACACTCAAGGTCAAGTGTGGTATGACTAAAGTCTCACTGGGAGAGACACCAAAGAGCACTGTGCCCGAGATGGATCATGTTCTTTGTTGTCTTAGGTACCCTTTGTAGAATAAAGAAGTCCTCAGCTTTCAACCTCTCCTTCCCAGAAATCTTAATATCCAAACTTCAATAGGCCAAGTTAGCTCACTGAAGGAGGTACTGTGAAAAATAAAGTACAACAGAGGACAACCCATGGTGTTTCTTGGAAAGGACGTTGTGTTTTATAATAAAACCAGGAGTGAGAGTATGTGTTGTTGGCTCGGTAACTTTTTAGTTGCACCCACATATCATGCTTTATCTAATGGGGATCAAGAAGAAACTGGAAAATTTGCAAACACTGAGCACTTTTCAGCATTCCCATACACACTAATAGCATTGGAGTTAGATGATGAGATTTTTGTCTTACAGGTGAAAAAAGTGATAATCTTGACAATAGAACTGGGTCCAAAATCAGCAACATGCACTTGAAGCTGTCAGGATTCATTGAGGGGCTTCCATGAGCTCCTCACACACTGCAGTTCCTAACACGCAATAGCAGGTATATACTTGCTCATAATGCAAATTACAGACAAGAGCTGGCCCTGTAGGTGCAAACCAAACACAGCCTGTTTCATACTTACTGGGTGGCTCAGTAACTCCATGTATTCAAGTTTGCAAGTGTGACCTCATTCCAGACTCAGAAACCTAGGCTATGAAATGATGCTACCACTCCTTTAAGTGGAAGAAGACACATTCAGAATGAAAGGCCTAGATCCACCTATTTCTTCATGAACTTTGTGGGAGCTCAAGGAAGGACTGCCCATTGAGCCTTCATCAATCATTATGGCCCCGAGTTTCCCAGCTCTCCATCACCTTCTCCTCCTAACCTAAGTAGCCTGATATTTTGGAGATAATGCTGTTACAGTCATAAGTGCATCCTAGTTTATAGGAATGCAGTCAGTCAAGGTGGCTTACTCATGAGTAGGCTTCTTGTACATAAAATTGGAAGGTCATTGACTTTGCACCAACCGGATGCATATCACTGAATAGTGACAAGAGCTGTTGGAAATCCTGAGATGATTGTTATGGGTTCCTTAATTCGGGGTTCCTGACATACGGCTTGTATCAGAGTCTCTTCCTGGGTAAGGGTACTGTGCACTGGGAGGTAGGGTAGGAGAGACATAGTACATTATGAGGAAGATCCAACGTGCTTCTTGGTGTCATAAGATGTTACTAAGTTGGCTTTGTATTGACTCTGATCAGTCAGTAATCTAAGTGACATGATTTAAGAATGTAGTGACAAAAATACAATTGGAGTAAGGATGAAGGCTCTTTAATAAAAGGTTCTACAAAGGACAATTAACTAGAGTGCTCGACACCTGAGAGGACAGCCTATAAACCTCGCAATTTTACTCCAAGCTTAGAAATCACCTAAGGGCAGATAGAACTAAAACAAGTTTACTTCCCACAAGTTTACAGCCCTCTCAGAAAGAGGCACACTCAGGCAGATCCTCCTGAGGCATTTCCTGTTCTTCACCCCAAAGTGACTGGAGAGGAAACATTTGAAAAGTCCACTACTTCCTGGCCCAGTTTTTTTATTCAATAGCTTCAAGCACAAACTGCAACCAGTTACCTCAGCTCTAACAAGCCCTAGTGTGAACTTGTCGAAATAAATCTAACAAACCCAAAACCAAGTTACCTGTTTAACATTCAATGATATGTTGTATATGGACACATATGTAGCAATCATGTTCTTGTGGGAATCTTTAAAACAGTAACAATAGCAAACCTTATTGACCCCTTGGTTCTAGGTGCTACACTTAACTATAAGTACAGCAGCAGCTTCATGCAACAACTGTAAAAATCACAATAATCTCAATGTTATAACTAATAATTCAAAGAAAAAAGTTTGTGACATAAAAGTGAAGTCAGATTTTGATCTTAACCTGTTCACTGTGTTCTGGAGTCTCACAAGAGCTGGTTTGGTTTTATACTCTTTAAAAAAAATGACTAATTTCACTTAAATTTCTACCTTTGCAAATATCTCATTTAACCTGAATGTGTGTACTTAACTTTCAGGTTATTTCCACTAGCTCACAGAAACCCATGCTCTGCCATATAATTGTGCCAGGCAAGCTTGGAAATATATTGTAGTAAAATCACCATGGTGTCAAAGCTCAGTGATGTCTGGCATTTTAAAAGTAGAATAAAACTGCTTAAGCAAGGATAAATTGGATTAAAAACTCTTCTATTTTAGTACAAACAAAGGTCTCAAATATGTAAACTAAATTTACCACAGAAAAGACACACATATGCTAAAGATTCTACAAGGCAGATTAACAAGGAGAGCGGGTAATGGTGCAAACCCCAGTGCCAAATTTCCTTGAGCTATGTCTATCATTTAGTAGGCATTCATTGCCCAGCACTGTGTCTCACCTAACAGCTAGCAACACTTACCTTTTGGAATATATTAATTTCTTAGACCAGTAGCTTCTGAGCAACATAAAAGCATAGAATATCATCAGATAGTATCTCATTTCCCCAAGTAGAGGTAGCCCATCTACCCCAAGTTCTGACCAGTGTATCTAAAAAGTGCCTTGATTTAATCTCTCTCTTGTTCTAAAACTACAACAAACTTCATGATGTTGAGATTAATGGAATCTAAAATGAGCCAAAAACCATATTTGGATCATTCAGAGGTAGTGCACAGAGTCATAATGGGTGGTCCTCAGTCATCTGGCAGACTAGAACATGCCACTATTATGTCCCTATTTTCTTTACATCTGCTTATCAAAACCTACTTTTTTTCCTCAATGTTAACTGCTAGCATGGTTAAGTCTATTATTCTGGACATGTGTTTATTATCAACTTGTAGTAAAGACATTTAAGACTACTTAAAACTATACGTCTCCATACATGTACACACACACACACACACACACACCTACCTACCTACCTTTTATTGAAATCTAGTCTTTGGGGAGGAAAAGAAAGCATCAGTGCCCCAACAGGCAACCCAAGAAGCTAGCTCTCCATTAACCACCAGAGGGCAATAAAGAGCAAAGGACACTACTGCTGCATCAATAGAAAAATCACTATGGGTATTTTCTAAGAGTTTGCAATCCCAGTAGTGCCATTATACTCATGTAGAAGTTCAAGGCCTACAGAGTGCTCCTACATATGTGAATATGTGAAAATGGGGATCCATTTCCTAACATTTTAGCTGTACCCTCATTAGCTATTGAACTGCTTTCAAATGGATCTTGCCAATGCAGCTTTGACAGAGTTCATGGGAGAAAAATATTAGATTCAGTGTAAAGTAGCCAGCCATAATATGCTATTATTTATCCTACAAAACTGTTTAAACACAGAAAAGAAAAATCAGCATGGTATTTACTTAGGAAATGTCTTTCAAGTTCTTTATCTAGCTCATCGGTATTTGCCATTACATTGTTTTGAGAAGCAGACTAGGAAAACTGGATCTTATCTATATTCCAGGATAAGATACTTCCTGCAAAGGATTAGACCTACTCAAGTTGTATCACATCAACATGACAACAATTATGTCACCAATTTTAATCTCCTTGCACAGAATTTAAAATTGGAAATGGAGAAGGAAACAGAAGTGCTGGCATACAATTGCTTTAAACATTAGCAAAGTGTAATGAATTAGTACTTTATTTTTGCATAATTTTCTTGGAGAAATAATGTAAATTGTATGATTGGTGAAACTTGGTGAGGATGGCTATTTCTGTGTTTTGTGGTTAAGTTTAGCTGTTTTCCACTTTCAAGATGTGGGAGTAGAATAATTTATAGGATCCAAAATGTAAGGGATATTAATTTTGCTTTTCTGTTGGAACAATTGGTTAAAATCCACATACAAGGGCCTGCCCCTTCTGAGCTCAGAATCATGAAATAGAGACTTGCATCTGCAGGGGGCAAATATAAAACAGAAATACTCTTCTAGAACTCATCCTTTAAGGTAAGGGTGGCACTCAGTGAGATTTTCAGTTTTCAAGATTTGAGATCCTGTTTTCCTGTCATTAACTCCTTAATGTTTTTATTTTATCAAAATTTAATCACAAATTCTAAATTTAGTGTCTAACAAGATACTAACTAGGGTACATTGTTCCTGAAGGACAGTCAGCCAATTTGCCTAAAGACTTGGATACCTGTGCTTTAAGACCTAGAAGACTACTCTTAAATGTTGATACTTTCAGCAATGTATCTCATCAGTAGTTGACCTGTGTCTAAAGGAATAGAAGTCTTGAGTAGGTACAGAAGCTGCTGCAGTGTGGATATAAGTACATATAAATGATGAATATTTTCCTCTATATTCTTAACCTTGTAAAAACTCAAAAGGTGTAGGGGTTCATACCTGTCATCCCAGAATTTTACAAATGCTATGCCAAGAGAGTTACCTTGAATTTGAGCCCAGCCTGGGCTATATACATGAGTTTTAAGCCAGCCAGGACTTCTCATCCTGATCCTATAGCTAAGCAATGCAACACACACAAACACACATACAAAATGCTGTTTGGTCGCTTTTCATTTTGTTTTCCTAATATGAAGGTCTCAAGATCCCCACAAAACAAGCATCTAAATACTAAGTTCCAAGAAAACATGTTATTATGATCATTTACCCTGATCACTATTAAGCAAGAATTATCCCAAAAGATACAAGTTGATCATATTATCATGCTCACAAATTAAAAGGCACATAGAAAAGAAAATGTTTAACAATGCATGCTAGGTTTGGTGTCCTTGAAAATGGAAAAGCAGCATCACAGTCTGGGGACAATCTAGAAGAGTATAATTCACAGGATAAAGGGGCGTCAGGAACATGTCCATTGCTGTGTAGGTTTGGGCCAGTCAATGTTTTGTGCCCAGACATCACTATGCTATATATCTGGTAGGTGGCCAGAGTTGACCAGTAGCTTTCAATCTGAGAGCCAAAGAAGCCTATCCAAGGAGAAGAGGTGCCATGTCAATCCACATCCCTGCAGAGCTTTCCAAGAGTCCCCAGGAAGCACATGTTGCTTCTAGCCCTCCTGCTGCCAATGTCCTCACTTTATTATGTTCTTATTTGTAATTTTGAAAAATTCTTAAGGCAAGAAAGAAAATCTAAACACTAATTTTTAACAATACTCTAGATCCTACATGAGAGTCAGAAAATGACCCAATAAACATATCTTATCCCTACTTGAAAAGCTATTTAACCTTAATATATTACTAGCATGTTTCACTGAAAAAGTCTCCAAGGATCTCAAGTCATTGGCAGGTGAACAGTACTGAGCCCTTCATCATATGCATGAAGAAAACAGACATGAGAAATAGGTGGGTCTGAGCACCATAAAGTGATGCCGTCTCAGTCACCCCTCTCTTTTTTATCAAGATACTCTTAACATTTTATTTAGATAAGCAAAATAGGTTTACTATTTCCTAAAACATATTGGCTCAAAAGTAATGGTAAACGCACAATCACTGTAGAGTCAGTTGGCACCATCACCTATTCACAACATCCCTCACTGGTTCCCTTATAAGTTTGACCTCTGTTATCTCCCAGCTTCTAAACAGCCTCTTGCTATTGCCTTCCATCTTTACAATACTTTCCATAATGAGCAGAGCTGGTCAGAGTATCTAATAGCCATTATCAACAGTAGCACCACTTTCCATTTGATGAAACCTAATGTTGTCCTGATGGTGGTGTATAAAAATTATAGCCCCAGTGTTACCTGAACATATGAACAAGATGCCAGTCATGTTCTCAATGTTTCCATCCTCACAGAAACCAAACTTTGAAATGTGAACCTTCCATGGTCCTCCGTCTGGCACTAAGACTTCCTCCTAGCCTACTTCCTTGGAGGAGACATCAGGAAAGTATGTTGAGGCTGTTCATAGCTACACGAATGGCAGATACGGATAAGCAGACACCAAGGAAGGAAAAACAAAAGTACAGGATAGTGTTGAAGGATAGTGTTGACTTACTAAACAGTGATAAACTATCAGTTCTGAATTTTCCAGGGCCATGAACGGATTTGTTTCTATCACTGTTCACCCAGTGATTATTTCTGGATTGCCCATCTTACCCAGGCATCAGGAATACAATGACAAAATGGGGCTTCCATCCAACAAAAAGACACCAGCTAGGGAGCCGTGTGTGTTGCTCCTACCATCCCAGTGTGCTCAGGAAGTGCAGTTTCACACAGTGCTGCTGCACATGGCTTCTGCAAGGAACCTTTGAAAGCATCTCCACTGTGAAAGTTCACCTTGAGTCAGGACTGCACACAAATCTGTCTTCTCTAGTGTACAATAAAGAGTTTATGGACAAAAACTGGATCTTATCTTATTCTCCCTCTGTGTACAAAGTTACAGATTGATGCTGCAGCTCTGAGTGTTTAACTTAACTTGAACAGTCCAAGTCTCATCAATGCTGCTGTCTGATACCATTACAGAGCTAAAACAGTGTGTGCTGACACTGGAACCTAGAACCACCTAAAAGTGGACAAGATATCTTTCAATGGTTACTTCTGCCTCCATGTCTTGCTCTAGACTTGAAATGTTACACATGGAAAGTGTGAAATTCAATCCAGGAGAGAAAGAGATGGTTTTCCCTACAGTAAAAACACATATATAACAAGGTCATGATGAGCACACCTCACAAGGTGAAATTACATTAGTAAATTCTACTGAAAGGAAATGGTTATGCAGTAAATTTTCAAGGCCATAACGACATCTCAGTGAGCCCACCATTTCTGAGTAAAAATCACACTAAAGGAAACGAGATAGAGCGGCAATGACTTACACACAGCATCTGCATGTCTAGCAGAGTAGACACTGGCTCACATCGACATGGGGTGGACATTTGGAACACCATCTAGAAACTTACCACTGACAAAATCATCAAAAGTAAAACTGAAAAGGGGAATGAGAGTTCAGTAACAGGAAAACTAAAAACTAAAATTCTATTTTTGTAATATTGGCACATATGTGTACAAAATCATGTGATTAAAATGAAAAAAGAAATAGCCTTATTTGTGGCATAATGTAATTGATAATCATAAGGAAAGTGTACTGTAACATTCAATTGTAAGTACATTTGACATTTTAAATTCAGTAAATTTAGGCAATCAAATTTAAACTTCCTGATAACTATTAATTAAATGGATGTAATATACTTATCAATGGTTGTAAAACCCAGAAGAGTTTAATGTAAATAATAAAGCTTTAAGAATTTCTACAAAATGAATGTACAAATTTATCCATAAATGCTTAAACTTTAGCATTTTCAAATATTTCAACCCAAATGATCTAACTTTTATAACTGGGATAAATGACTATTTGCATATAGTTTTTAAAACTGCAACCATGATTCAAAACAGGATAGAATGGTGTTTAATTATCAACAGACCAACCTAGTCAGTGTAGCTGTGAAGCTGGACTAGTGACCAACTGTCCTCCACGTAAATACTTGTTGAACATGAGAACATATAAACAGCATTTTGTTTCTCGGATACCCCTGAAAGCAGACCTCCCAGCTGACCAAGTCAAAATGGTCATATAAGGCTCTACAGCACTCATTGCCATGGCAGGAACTAGTAGAGCCAAAGACTGGCTCATCTATTTAAAATAATAAAAACTGGCTAGCAATTTATTCCTGACACTACAGGGAAAGCTAAGAGTTCTAGTTGAACATTTGTCTTTCATAGCCTTGTCCTTGGTACAATTCTACTGTAGCTGGCACTGTAACAATGAATGTTACCTGAGCTGTAAGGTAAGAGGCCAAGAGAATAGTATCTTTGCCTGGAGCAACTCTGAAGCAAACTGATACCGTGACTAACTTCTCTATTAGTTAAGGGTCAGGTTCAAATTATGAATAATTTAAACATCTGTATGTTGACAGAGAATCCTGCACACATTGGCCACATCCACACAGATTTTATCTGGCTAGCACCATGGTCATACTTTTCTTTCTAAATATGCTTTATTTTTGAAGCAATTTTAAATACAGAGTAAAATTTACTTCAAAGTACACAGATTGTCCATACCCATCTTGTGCTATAGAACAATTTCCCCAATGACCCGCACCAGAATGGGGCATTTGTATAAGTGACGAATCCACACTGATAAGAATATCATCCCATGCCTGCAGTTTGTATCATAGCTGTTGTGTAGCTATTTTTCATTTTTGTAATTTAAAGAGCCCCCGTGAAGAAAGAAGGGTCTCATTCAAGAAGATTATGAAATTTATAAACCTCAAAAAGTTCCTGAAAGTTATAAGATTCAAGAGTTGCATAAGTTGCCGGGCGGTGGTGGCGCACGCCTTTAATCCCAGCACTTGGGAGGCAGAGGCAGGCGGATT
>NW_022196913.1:14432366-14445888 GCF_008632895.1 Mastomys coucha | reverse complement strand
AAAAAAAAAAAAAAAAAAAAAAAAAAAAAAAAGAGTTGCATAAGCAATGAAAATGGCTGAGGAGAGGAGACTCTCCACCAGTCTTGCAGCCAAGCTTTCCACAAATCATGCAGCAGCTCCAGGAGCCAGATTTTACAAGTTGTCACCAACACTGGGGTGGGCTCTCTTGGATGTAGGTCCCTTTGAGTAGTCTGTACTCCTGTAAATAATCCTAGGAAACTCGATAGTTTACTAAGGCCAACGTGGGTGCTATCATTTCTTTGATCTGCCATCAGTGCCCTATGAGGGATGAAGAAACATTTGGCTCACATATTCCCAAGGAAACACACAACAAGTACACATAAACCATAGTAAATATCCAAGAGTTTTCTTAATGTTCTCTAAAACTTCCTGGGTTGAAGGCTTGGTCACAAGCTTGAAGTGTTATTGTGAGACGGTAGAAACTTTAAGTAGTAGAGCCTAACTGGGGAAGATCACTAGGGTCATGGCCTGTATTGGCTCCGACCCCTCTTTTTTGCTTGCTAGCTTTCTTGTGAGATGCACAACTTTCCGCCAACAAACATTTCTACTATAGTATACTACGAAGTCACAGACCTTAAGCCAAATATGACAACTGACCATGGTCTAAACTGTGCATTGAAGAATTTTCTC
Source organism: Mastomys coucha (assembly GCF_008632895.1). Taxonomy (NCBI): domain Eukaryota; kingdom Metazoa; phylum Chordata; class Mammalia; order Rodentia; family Muridae; genus Mastomys; species Mastomys coucha. The sequence goes on along the minus strand of NW_022196913.1, from coordinate 14,445,237 downwards.
ATTTAAGTTGATTCCCTTGGGTATTTTATCGGAGCAACAGAAAACCGATACAGCACTACATTGGTTTGGGTAAATGTACAATACCAAATATATTATCAAAACAAAAGTTTCACTGTCATAAATATTCTGTGTTCCACTTACTCAATCCTCTACACCATTAGTTCACAAAAACACTGATTTGTTCACTGTTCCTGTGCACTTCTGCCTCTTTGAGAATGTCCCGAATAGTCATACAGTTCCTACATTGGCGACCTGATAAAATGTCCCCTTACTGCTATGTGCTGGGATTACAGATAGACCTGAGCCACGATTCCTGGATCCAGAACTAAATTTTTACTGTAAGTTTTATAAAAGACAGAAGAAATACCTTAGGCTTACCAGACTGGATTCATCTTAAAAATCTCATGAATGAAAATACACTTGCGGGGCTGGCGAGATGGCTCAGCGGGTAAGAGCACTGACTGCTCTTCCGAAGGTCCTGAGTTCAGATCCCAGCAACTACATGGTAGCTCACAACCACCCGTAATGAGATCGACGTCCTCTTCTGGTGTGTCTGAAGACAGCTACAGTGAATTACACCAGAGCTGGAGCAAGCGGGGCCAGCAGAGGTCCTGAGTTCAATTCCTAGCAGCCATACACATGATGATTCACGGCCATCTGCACAGCTACAGTGTACTCATATACATAAAATAAGTAAAATAAATCTTTAAAAAAAAGAAAATACACTTGTGATAATCACTTGAACAAAACAGGTAAAATCTACATATTCTTCATACAGTGAGTGAACCTATTACAGGAGAAGTCTTCCCAGCTGTGAAAGCAAAGGAGACAAGGAACAGGACACCCCTCCAGACCTTGACTGCTCCCACGGGACTGCAGCAATAATTGCATTAAGCATCTTGCTGCCTACTTTAGACAAAAGATAAAGCAACAGATACCTTGCTTTGTGGACATGCTGAGAACCTATGAGTGCACCCACCTAGCTACACCATTTAAACTTCACTATAATGGATATTAAGTTCTTAGAGGAGATAAACACAGAGGTTTAAGTCATTTGTCTTGATTCTGGATTCTCACACAGGGGCAGAATTTCCTAGAGGGCAGTAAATTCAGTACCCTCAAACCCCAGCTCAAATTCCAACCCCTCTGGGTCTACATCTAGAAATCTGCATCCCCAAGATGCTGCTGCCAGAAGCTCTGACGGAGGTTACAGGAGGCAGAATGAACATTCACACACTACCCCCCTCCCAGCAGCTCCTGGTATAGTGATTCCCGCTTAATTGCCTGTAGCACTCTGTTGAGTTCCTACTCTCTTTTCTTGTATGCACTCAACTTATAAATAGAATCAAAGGAGAAGTGAATGCAGAAATTCTGTATGTTTATAAAAGAAAATTTATCTAAAATAGAATTACCTGGAACTGGGATTATCAACAGCAGGAAAATGCAGTAGAGTGTACATCACAAACAGCTCTCTGCTGTTGGAGAACTTAGAGCCCTAATTATCACCATTAACTTACAGCTATTTAGCTTCAACTTGTAAAGTTCACTGATGGGCATTAAGGGGATGCCCTATGATTGTTTTTATGCTAGTAAAGTTTTATTTGTTGTATAAAACAAGTTATATAAGTAAAAAGTCTACTTAACATGGAGATGTGAACATGTGTCTATTTATATGCTAATACAAAAGGAAAAAGCCCGGTGTTTTAACTGATACCACTGTGAACATGATTGCATTTCCTTTTTATACAAACAGAAACTGCCTGTTGCCCAGAACCAACATTAAACATATATGTTGTCATATCCATAATTTTCAAATCACATCTCAAGCTCTAACCACCAGACCAAAAAACATAGCATTTAATACAAAAACTGATTTTAAAAAAAGCAGGTTTGTAACATTTTTAGAAATAACCCTGCATTCTACCTCAAGACTGTTTCATGCAATGCATGTCAAATGAAAATATTCTATTGTGTCAAGAATCCAACAATACAGCTTTGACTATTTCTACATGAGTAATTTTTCAAAGACATTTCATTTCATGTCAATATGTAAACTCTGAAACTTTCATTCTTGAATCGCTCATCACTCCTTACTTTCCAAATCCCCCAGGAGTACCATCTCCCCCAGGAAGTCAGCCCAATGCTCTGATGCTCTGACTCATTCAAGTACCTCAAGTAACATTGTGTCAAGTGAAGGACTCAGAAACTTTCTAACACTGTCCAGCTGGATAGAATGAAACAAGTAACTTCCCCATAAATATCTCTTTAAAAAGCATAGTCTTAGGATACCTAGACAGTGAAAGGAGCAAGGCCAAAGAGAGCAGGGATTAGACTGCATGATGCAAGTCAGTGGGGCAATGAAAGGGTCCACTGGCAGGCAGGCATTCTGTCAATAGTAATCTACCATGGCATGAGGATCCACCCAAAGTGCTGTCACTCCCTACTTCCAGACCTCTGATCTCGTTAAGCCTGGATTCTTCTGCACCTTTGTAGTCTTCATCTAGCTCACAGCTCAGCTCACAATGACCTCTGAGGTCTTAGCTCTAGTGGAGTCAGACTTGACCTCATAATGCTTCCCTTTCTGGGATTCTCAGTTGCCTTGCTATATACATAAATACCACTCATTGGTCAGAATCAGTTCCTAATCTGTTGCCAGAATAGCTAAGACTACTGAAAGCTCTGCAATACTCAGATCAGGAATTCTTTATCTCTATCACTACTTTTATAAACTTTAGCATGCTTTCTAATTTTAGTGTGACTTTTGAAAAGAAGAATTTCAAAAAGAAAACTTTTAAGTATCATGCCACACTTGCTTTTTTCCTCCTGAATATTCAAATAGTAGCAGAGATTTACTGGAAGGAACTTCCACAGAATAGAATTCTACAAATACTCTATATACTAGCAAATTACTACATAGATATACATACAAAGAGAGCTATAGAACACAATGGATAAACCAATTTAAGAAACATACATGCTTTTCTAAAACTGGTGTAAATTCCAAACTAATCCTCACAGCAGAAATCAGCAAGGAGATTAAATCAACTTTGAAAGAAAAAGATAGCATGTCATAGCATATTCAATCTCTTCTTCCCTTTCCTATCCACTAAACCAACTGTAAGATCTAAGGAACTATTTCCTTAGATCCTCCTACTCAGGGATCTAAGGAAATAGTTCAATCATCCAAGTGCTTGCATTTAAGCATGGGGACTTCAATTCAGATCCCCAACACCCACTTTAAGGCAGGCACAGTGATGGATCTCCATGATATTAGAGATAACAGAATCAGAAGGGCTCCTGGGATTCTTTGCTCAGCCAGTCTAGCCAACAGTGAGCTCCAGGTTCAATGATAAAACTCTAGAAAAAAAACTCTTACCAGTTAAAAGCACTTGCTAGTTCTTCCAGAAGACTGGGATTCAATTTGTAGCACCCACATGAAAGCTTACAACACTTAATTTCCAGTCCTAGGGGATCTTTTGGCCTCCATTGGCATTGTATGCACACAGTAGACACACATTCAGGCAAATATTCACACACTCACACACACACAACTTAACTTATATATTATATATGTAACATATATAGTATTATATATTATATATATATGCACAAAAATTTCCCTCTCTTTTCTTCTCTCTCTCCCTCCCTCCCTCCTTCCCTCCCTCCCCCAGCAAGTGAGTGAGGAACACATCTGAGGGCTATCTCTGATCTCCATACTCACACATGTGGGTATGTACGCATCACTGTCCCATCCTCCAATGCATGGCTAATTCTTTATTCCTAAGCTATTTGATGGCTCTGGCTGTAGTAAACTTTTCATCCAAGCTCTTTCTTATTCCTACCAGCATCAACAGAGCCTTCCACATTCGACCACACAAATCGTAAAAGAGTATTCTGCTGTGACCTTGGGAATGTGGGAGAGGAATTTGTAATTTTGAATAACCTTATAAAGCAGAGTCATGACCTAGAACATGCCCCATAAATAATTTTGATAGAAAACTTCTCTGTTCTTTAAGCTACTATACTGGTTATCTTTCTATAGCAGCCTCTTGTTCTAGCACAGTACACTTTATTTAATAATGTTAAAAATAAATAAAAATATAAAAGCATTCATGCACATTAAAGATTTATCACTACGATTCTATTGCTCCTACTTTGTTTATCAAAAATCAACCATAGTTAACATTTGCAATTTTAGTGACAGAGCTTTTGCTGGTTTTGTTTTGTTTTGTTTTTAAACATAGTCTCACTCTGTAGTTCAGCATTCTAAAAGAAGCTGGCTGCAGGCAGAATTCCCCCCCAGCCCCTACCCCTTCATTCTTCCCCTGTACAACACACCCACAGGCACAAGAGCATGTATGAAGTATTTGTACAGATACTTATAATGCTTCTTGGCTAAAACTTCATTTTACTTTTAATTCTGACTTACAGAGAAGGAAATAATCATGAAGCAGTGGGGAGAAAGAAGGAACCCTGCAAGTTCTCAAGGTAGCTACTCACTGCTCATGTGCTTTCTCTTTGTTTTCTCATTTCCATCCTGAAAAGACATGAAAGGTTATTTCTCAAAATGGCCTGTTTTACTGACACCTCTGTATACAATGTCTGATTACAAAAGTCCAAGAAGGGGGATAGTAGGGGAAAAGAGAAAGAAGATCACCAATGTAGTTGAAAAGGAAAATGTACTTGAGAAGACTCCAGCAGGAGGATTATAGAATCTGGCTGCCACTTCTATTAACAAGTTCACATAATCCAAGGTAACCCAACCTCAAAAGTTGTATCTTTTAAGATTTTCATTGCAATGACTGAAACTTGGTATGAAGGAAAGTTTACAGCATCTTGGCTAACAAAGTCCTAATGTACAGGTTCACATCTAACAGGTGCTTGTTTCCTTGTTATCCTCCTTGCTTCTTCCCCTAGCCTACCCTACCCCCAAGCTATTTATACTCTATCTCTACCAAGTAGAGATACTGATGCCAGTTACGTAATATAGCTCTGTCCAAATTTGGCTAACCAACTCACCAGCTCTTCAAAGTCACATGGCCACTTTCAGTTGAGTCTGAATACCTCTGCCCAGCTAAATAATAGCCCAAAATATGCCTTTCCTTGCTAGTGCATGTGGTATTTTATCCTATAGTCCCTCTTCTCCTTGTAGTATTAGATATGACATGTGATGAGAGACCAAAAGGTGTTAGTTAAGCAAATATCAACAATCAGAGAAAACCTTAGTTCCTGTGTGTTTGCTATGGTCTTGATTCAAAATAGCTTTCCAGATTCCCAGGGACAAACAATTGTCACTACTCAGGATCCCAGCTTTATTTACAGAAGAGTCATCGAGTGCCTAATTCACAACAGCTGTTCTTATCAGACCTTAAGGTCAAGTGAAAAATAAAAAGGGAACATGGAAAATCTTCTGAGTTTATTCGAGGCTGGCCAGTGTGTTGGATAGGTGGGTAAGCAGGGTATCAATGTCAGCTTTAAAGTATGACTGTACCAGAAACAGTAAGAAAGTAAACTCAGATTCTACTAATACAAATAAAGCTTCAGACATCACAGAGGTAATGAGTAACAGCCATAAGCTTCATGAGCCCACAGCTCATATGTGGCTCCTCATTGGCAAGAAAAGAGGCATTACCACCTAAGCAAAGACAATAAGTTCAAGGCTTTCCTCCTGAACTAAGTTTAACTGAATTCACAGATGTGAATAATGTGTCAAACAGCTCCATCCACTCCTAACAGTTAATAGATATTTCTAAATCTTGATTTTGTTATTTTAATGTCCACATCGAAGGAAGGATCAGAATTGACTCTATCCCTCAATAAAGTCTTAGAACAAACAGAGCAGATCTCATGATAGCTAAGCAGAGGAAAGATGAAGTAAAAGTAAGCATATTCAAATTCTTACACTAAAATCATACTTTCAAATGGCAAAGGAGAATATAGAAAGTAGAAAGGGAAGGTGTAGGAGGAAGTAGTTTGGACCAAAACAAGTGAAATTCTAAAATAATAAAATACAAAACATAAACTCAAATGACCCAGTCTTGAGAATCAAGTGTCATAAAACAATTCTATTGTTTGTGTGCTGCATAGAAAAGAAAACACGGTCACCAAACAAGTGTGATTTAATCCCAGCCCTCAGGAAGCTGAGACAGGAGAAACAAATAGTGTTTGAAGATGCCAGCATACGTTCCAGTGTGAGATGAGAGTTTTTGTTGAATATCATCCTTCCTTAAGAACAGATAGAAGCTAAAACAGAGATATGAAAAGCCATTTGACTGGAGCCAAAGAGACTAGAGATATTAAAGACAGCCAACTTCTTTACCTTTATCACATGAACTCTTTCCAAACTAAAATTCCCAACTGTTCATTAGACCTCAAATCTTTGAGGGCATTAAATTATTAAATGCCAAGATCCCCTGCATGTGGAATTCCTTAATGAGGCCAAGAGGTGATTTTGGAATTGTGTAGTGATTGGTTTAAGAGTGTCCTTGCAAATCTGTATATTTTCTCCTCACACATCTTACCATAAGCTACCAATGGTTTGTTCACACTCTCGTGATGAGACACATGTCAGAAAGAGTTTTTAATGCCATAGCATTCACAGCAGGTTTCGCTCTAACTTCTTCTATTCATCATGGTTCTTTTTTTTTAAGATGAAATTTCTGATGACCTCTAATAAAATATCAGAGGCTATGCTGTTTGGGCCAACTTGAACCACACACTCACACTCAACCCCTCTATATCATGTATTTGCATGTATTTGACAACATAAAGAATGTGATGCTGTATATCATATTTACTATAATGGTTTAACCTCAGGAGCTTTTATCAAATGGTAAAAATGTGTGCGCATCTGACGCTGTTAACATTTTTCTCCCACCCTCCTGGAGACGGTGGTCCCAAGTCACGATTGGGAAACTCAGACGTTTTCAGATATACCATTCCCACAGCCTCAACCACAAACTAGGTGGCAGACTAGGTGTTTAAACAACAGAAATGCCTTTTCTCTCAATTCTGAAATCAGAAATCCAAAGTCAAGGTGTGTGCTTTCTTTGAAGGCCCCAAAGAATGGTCTTTCCTGCCTCCTCTAGTTTGTGACACCATCATTCAATCTCTGATCTCACAGGCCTTTTTCCTGTCTCTAGTTATTCTTACAAGAACTGCAGCCTCTTTGTTTACATTCTCTGTGAGATACTTTTGTAAGATCCCTCCCAGCCCACTCCATTTCTTAGTAAGAATAGCAGTCCAGGGAGGCAAGTTTTAGGAGGACTTGATTTCAGGACTGGTGCTAACACAGCTAGCCACAGAATTTAGAATTCAGTGACTGTAATCCTGGAACACTGTGGAGGAAGAAGACATGAGTAAAGAGTGCTGATAGACAGCCATGTGGTATTTTTGGAAGTCCAACCTATGACTCAGTTTTGATTAAACCTTCTCTCCAGCAAATGGCTTCTGCACAGACAGGAAAGAGAATGTGTGAAATTCTAACAGGGAAGGTAATGATCTTAAACCATTCCTTTTTCTCAAGTTACCACTGGATTCGTCCTCTATCTTGAAGTGTTTTCAAAAACACCATTTTGAAAAGCACTTGCTAGCCGGGCAGTAGTGGCGCCCTCCTTTAATCCCAGCACTTGGGAGGCAGAGGCAGGCGGATTTATGAGTTCGAGGTCAGCCTGGTCTACAGAGTGAGTTCCAGGACAGCCAGGGCTATACAGAGAAACCCTATCTCGAAAAACCAAAATATCAAAAAAAAACAAAAACAAAAAAAAACAAAAACAAAAACCCAAAAAGCAATGGCTAATACTTAAGTTTCCCCATTCTTTTTCTCAGAAAGAATTACAAATGCTATAATACCACATATTTTGTAGTGATAAAAGATAAACACCATCACCTCAAAAAAGGGCAATTTTAGTTAATCCCTAGCACACAGTGAGTACAATGGGTTCGTGTTTTCATTAAATATCCACGAGGTGAGCTAGAAGCATCCATCCAGGTTGAAGGTCAAGTCTCATTTTCTACAATCAAGTAATGAGGGGAGAAGCCCTCTTGGGATGAGCCTGACCATCTCAACTGCAAACAGGAAAGCCATCTAAAGGGAACTGTCGGAAAACAGGAACCATCCGGTATTTCTGTCTACTCTGGGAAGATTCTCCTGCTTTAGGAAGACAAAGTCTCTACACTGACAAGTGCATATGCTCTTCTTAAAGGATCTTTTAATGATTTTTAGCACGCATTCATTAAATAAGACTTGACACCCTGGCATCGATTTTCAGTCTTCTTATTTAATGGATGCTACATTGTAACCTGGTTGGTAAAGTGCCCTCTTAACATACACAAAGTCCTGATAGGTTTCAATCCCAGCATCATAAACTAGGCACAGTGACACACGCCCATAATACTAGCATTCCACAGGTGAAGGCAGGAAGATCAAGAGTTCTGGGCCACCTTAGGCTGCAGGAGACTCCATTTCAAACAAATCAAATCAATGCATGCATATTTGTTTCCCAAAAGCAACTCTCTTATTCACAAAAAAGCTACAAAATAAAAATATTTAGACTGCCTGGCTGTGAGCACCCCACATCCCTCAGCTTATCAAATGGGTCACCAACATCCCAGGAAACAATGTCACTCCCATTACAGCAAGGTTTCTTGTTTTGCCTAAGCTACAATCAAGTGAGAGAACATTGAAGATGATGCTGTAACATTCCAGAGGCACTACTTCCTAAACAGAGGCAGTCACAAATCTGCCGCTCTGGCTACAACTGAGACTGCCTCCCACTGAACATAGTGACACACACCTGTAATCCTAGTTAGGCAGAATGATCATGAATTCACATCCTGGGTTACACAGCAAGCTCAAAGCCAGTCTAGGTTACACTAAAAAAATACATACATACATACATACATACATACATACATACATATGTATATGTGTGTGTGTGTACCTCAAAAACACACCTAACCATCCCATCCCACCAAAAATAAAATAAAATAAAATAAAATTACTATTGATCAGGTATTCTATTTTCGAATCCTTCTAGTCAACAGTTTGATATAGCCTGTTCTTCCTCTCCATTTCCCTAATAAAAACATCCAAATAAAATTTTACTGATAAATCAATTTTAAAACCATTTTAAAGATAATCTCTCAAATATCCAAGCTGACCTTGAACTTCTGATTTTCTTAACTACGCTTCCCACGTTCTGGGATTGTACAACCATATTGGCTTCATGTAGTGATTGTGACTGCATCCAAGGCTTAGTTGATGCTGAACAAATTTACTCTACTAGCTGAGCTACATTCCAACTGCTAAACCTAATCTTTACAAAAATTACATTTACGATAGAAGAGTTACTTTTTTAGTGAAATAACACTTGAAAATCAGTTTCTGAAATAGGTTTGTGGAATGAGGCAGATCTGTGATTTACAAAACCAAATTATTTCAAGCTAATCACACTCTAAAATAAAGTATAAAGCCCTATATACTAAGCACCACAACAAATATGTTAAAGAATTATAAAACAATAATAAAAAAAATCAAAACCAAAATGTCTAGAGCCCTTCCCATGGGCTCTTGGTTTTGACACTGTCTCTACAAGACCAGCATTTAGCAAATACCAAGAATTAACAGTCTACACAACCACCAAAATCCAGAATGTTGACAAAGTAAGGTAAGAAGCAAATATCACACTGTTTGTGGTAACAGTTATAAACCTATTGTGCCTTTTGAAACCTGTAATGTGTGTGAAAACACAAAACCCATTCTCTGCTTGAGTTAATAACCAACACTTATGTCCTGGAGAAGGTAGATTCCACCTGGAATTTAACAATAGCATGGTCCATATCCTGTGTCTTCCCCTTCACAGAATGAAGGCTCTGATTATAAACAGCTGAGGTAAAAGACAAGCGTTGGTAACTCCTGGCTTCTAAGGAAAAAAAAAAAAGAAATGTTCTAGAGATGGTGATGATTGCTGCACAATAACAAGGCATATTCAATGCCACCAAACTGTATACCTCAAATGGTTATTTACACTTTATCACAAAAAAATTGTAAAAATAAGCGATCAACAGGCGCTACCCTTTCTCCAATTTCTTGGAGCCTATAAGATATATTTGCTCTTAAATATATTTACTTTCATGATGAAAGATAAACATCACTACAGTTGTAAGATACAGGAGAAAACCTTTTAGGTGTTAATGGACTTAATAAACTGTATGACTAGTGCCTGAATCTACGTCACAACATTTGTGTTTGATGACTCTGGAAACAGTTTGCTTAGCAGCTCACATGAACGCTACCCCTACTGAGTTCTACGTGCATCAACTCCTACGTACACATAGACACTCAACCATAGAAATGCTTCATGCAGGACATAGCTCCTCCCTGACACTGGTCTAAGATACAAAAGGCCTTATTGAATCCAGGATCACCTAGGGTGCTGTTACATCTTGCAAATACTCTTTTTTGAATCTCTGTTCTTCAGGGTCTTCTCTCCAGGTTGATCTTTTGCCTCTGTCAGCACATAAGGACCAAGTGTGTAACAAGGTTACACTTAGACCCTGGCCCTCTCTACTGCCTCTATACAGGATCAACACTGTGTCCAAGCCAGATACTGCTGAGACTATCCAGAGCCATAGCTGGCCTGTGTTCAAATTCCACAGCTGCTACATCTAATCAATGTGATAAGAGGCAAGGACTTCATCTCTTGAACTTCATTATCAAATGATTGAATTGAAGCACATTTGTAGAATTCTAAGAAAACTCAGGGCCTAGAGTATATCCCTCCATAGATACTCAACTGCTTCTCTCTTCATGCAGATATGCAATGTGAGGAAGCTAAGCTATTTCCTCAGTTTTTATACTTAAAAACTCCCAAAACATACAACTTCTAAGAGACAAGCATTTCAGGGATCATGAATTAACTATTACCAAATTAAGCAAACAAAATGAAAGATGATTATAATTTCATAATTAAATAGCAACAACAGTGAAGGCAAACAGCACCCAATGACTAAGTGGGGGAAGGGTGCTCTTACTCTGACCTTAGCAAAGGGACTCTGTGCATAGGAACGGATGCACATAGAACGCAGTGCTCAAACTCAGGTGTTGTTCCTCAGTTGCTGTTCACCTTGTCTCTTGAAATAATAGTCTCTCTCACTGGCGGGAAACTTACTGAGTAACTAGGCCAAGTGATAAATGACCCCTAAGCATCCACTTGTTTCCACCTTCACAGCACAGACTGTAAGTGCATATGCCACTACACACCTGTTTGTCTTTGTTATTCAGTTCTGAGGACTAAACTTAGACATCATGCTTTCATGGCAAGCACTTCACTGTCTCCCTAACTTTTATGTCTACCACATAAAAAAGCATCTTTGTTCCATAAAATTAGAGTCATGAACAACTAGCCTTAGTCAACAGAGATATTTTTGTCAAGCAAAGGACAAAAGATATGAGCTATTTTTATCATGCCTGATAAACACCAAGTGACAATGTTGATGGCTATGCTAACACAGAGTTAGCAGGAAAGTGAACTGGCTGTGTAGATCCACCTGTGACACTGTGGACACAATCGGACTTCCAAAAGATTTTGCTCCTGCTTATCAGTCATGCTGTTATAAATAAATCTCTCTCCGTTCCAAGATTCTCTGGAGCCATGTTTCCTGCCTCCTGCCCATACAGCTGCTTCCTTAGGGTCTGTTCACCTTTCTATGTGAATAATTGGATAGGTTTTTATACTTATTTCCATAGAGGGAATATACAATATATACACTACACAGATAGATAGATAACTTTGTGAGAAGCTCTGCAAGAAAGCACCAAGTGACAAAAAGTGCTACACTATGGTTGTCATGGAGATGAGGCAAACGTAACAGGAGAGCACTTCTTACTACAATACACAAAGACCATCTGGGTATGAGAAATTTGATTTTGTAGGACACTCAGCTCACACTTCGGTCAGTTTTTCCCACACACAGTTGTTTTATGAACTGTAACTGTATGATATTGTCTAATATGCTCAAACACAGAGCTTAAGATTCTACAAAGCAGTAGGAATGTGATCTAGCTCAGTAGAACAGCACCTCGCCTACCATGTGTAAGGCGTTAGGTTTAATCCACAGCACTGAGAGGCAGAAAGAAAAAAATTCTTAAAAATTGGGCATAGCCTAGAATGAACCTATTGCACTAAATGGTTGTGTCCCCAAATTGCTTTCTAAATATTTCTGTTTATTACCACAAATCTGTGCTGCTCTTACCTTGGTTAAAGAAACTTCTTGCAGTGAAGAGTGTTCATGCAGACTTACAACAAGTCAAAGTCCTGAGTATAAATGACTGAATTAACATTTATATTAATGTTAACTCTACCCTCAAGGCTTAAGAAACATCGTGGGAGAAGAGACAGAAAGAAATATCATCCTGAGTGAGGTAACCCAATCACAAAAGAACAAACACGGTATGCACTCACTGATAAGTGGTTATTAGCCCAGAAGTTTGGAATACAGGAAGAACAACCCACATTACACAAGGAACTCAAGAAGAAAAAAGACCAAAAGGTGGACATTTCATTCCTTCTTAAAAGGGGGAACCAAATACCCATGGAAGGAGTTGCAGAGAGCAGGGACTGAAGGAAGGGCAAGCCAGTCTAAATATAGCTATCTCCTAAGAGGTTCTGACAGTTCCTGACTAACACAGATGTAGAGGCTCACAGCCATCTATTGAACTGAGTACAGGGTCCCCAGTGAAGGAGTTAGAGAAAGGTCCAATGGAACTGAGGGGTTTGCAGCCTCTTAGGACGAACAACAATTGGACTAAGTAGTACCCTCAGAGCTCCCAGGGTCTCAACCACCAACCAAGGACTGCACATGGAGGGGT
>NW_022196913.1:14398837-14431726 GCF_008632895.1 Mastomys coucha | reverse complement strand
TTTACATGTAAATAAAGAAAATATCTAATAAAAAAAAAAAAAGAACTGCAGGTGAGAGGAAGCCTGCACTTTCTCTTTGGGAGTCTAGGTTACCTCATTCAATACAATCTTTTCTACTTCTATCCATTTACCTGAAAACTTCCTTCTTTACAACTGACTAATATTCTATATGTATATGTACTACATTTTCATTACCCCATTTACCTGTTGAAGGACATTTAGGTTGCTTTTATTTCCTAGCTTTATAAATGAGGCTGAACAAATATCTGAAACAGGATGCCAAGTCCCTTAAGGCATATGGCAAGGAGTGGTATATCCAGGTAGGGTAATAAATTTTAGGGTTTTTTGTTTGTTTGGTTGGTTATTTGAAGATTCCCCATTGTCTCTCTCATCTGTGGTTCCTAACTCCAAATCCAAAGGTTTGAGTATACAACAAAAAGTAACCAAAGAAACCATGAAGTTATAAAGAGAATAGAAGAGGGTCTTGGGAGCCTGGAGGAGAAGAGTGGGACAGGCAATATGAAGTAGGGAAATGGAATGACAGGGATAGGGTTCCAACTGGGCAAGGAGGAAGGAGGTCCATAATGCTCAGGAAACACCTTGGAAAGTATGCAAAAATGTAGGCTAGAATACCAGGAAGTCTGCTGTGAAACAGTCTCTCCTACAAATGGCTGCATAAACAAGATCGAAACCAAAGCAGTATCAATGGACACGTTAATATGAAAGAGGAAAACTTCTGGGTGTCCCAACTATAGATAAATAACTAAAGGCAGCTAATGACAGCTGGGAGAACTGGCCTCTCCCACGGATGAGTCTGCTTACTGATTGCCCAAAACAGAGTGATCAGCCCCAACAAAATCAGATTCAGAGGGTTGTATTGATATGTGGGTGGGCATGCACACATGCATGCATATATACATATGTATGTACACAGCAATTATCAAAGAAAAAGAGGTTATCTACTTGAGAGAGGGGAACATGGCCTGGCTGTCCTTTATAGACCAGCTTGATCTTGAATTCACAAGAGACCCACCTGGCTCTGCCTCCTGAGTGTTGGGATTAAAGGTGCACACTACCACTGTCCAGGTAGAATTGATTATTAGTAAGTTTTTAATTGTAATGGAGTTATATCAGTTTCAAACCACATTTCAAAGAAAAAAAAAAAGAAAACATTAAAGGATTTTAGCTGGGGGGCTGGGGGGGGGCACAACTCCCAGCAGTCAGGAGGCAGAAGCAGGTGAATCTTTGTGAGTTCAAGGTCAGATTGATCTACAGAGTGAGTTCCAAGACAGCCAGGGCTACACAGAGAAACTTGGGTTTGAAAAACTCAAAAGAAAACACGAGTCACTAAGCGCCACAGAACAGGGAGGAGCACTGTAAAATGCCATCTGCTGGATAGGACATAGTCATTGCACTCCAGGATTCATAGCAGCTGTGGCTGTCAGCAGAAACACGCATAATATCAAGCCTATTAAAATTCCAACCCAGACAGGAGGTTCACATGACTCCAGCCCTAGCTGAGGAGCTACGATTAGTGGATGGTGCTGGGAGGCAGAAGAGTCCTCTTTCCTTTGCAAGTATGGCCACCGAAAGGCTATCCACACCCTTCATACGGGTTTCAGATGTGGCTTGGAGAGAGGGAGGTGAAGTTGAGAGGGGGAACATGGTGGTCTTGAGTTGGGGAGATGGGTTCAAGTAGAAACAAGTAGATCTGGTAAAATACACTGTATATGTGTATGAAATGTCCCAAGAAGAAGTATTAAGAAAAATGAACAAAAGATTTTGAATAGTATCTAAAGATATACAGATGCCTAACATGCACACACATGTGCACAAAGATTATCTGTAATTTGTCATCTTAGAATGCATATCAAAACCAGAAAGTGTCACTTCACCTTTCAACTGTTTTCTAGTCACAAGAGTTACTTATATAACCCAACTATGAGGCCTATATCATATACATAACTTCTAAATAATGTCTTGTATTCTTTAAGATAAAAGTGTTTCTTTTTGTAATTTGTCTGTTAAATCAATTTTTCTTTTGGTTTTTCATTCTCTAGTAGATGTTACATTTTAAAAAAATGTGTGTTCTCATGTGTACTGGCTAATTTTATGTCAACTTGAGACATACTAGAATCACTAGAGAGGAGAGAACATCAACTGAGAGAATGCCTCAGTAAGATTAGCTTGCAGGCATCTAGGGCATTGTCTTAGTGACTGATGTGTACGATCAACCCATGGTGGACACAGCCCCCCTCCTCACCATGGGCACGTGATCTTAGGTTCTATAAGAAAGCAGGCTGAGTAAGCCATGGGGAGCTAGACAGTAAGCTGCACCCCTCCATAGCCTCTGCATCAGTTTGAGTTCCTTTCCTTCAATAATGAACAGTGACATAAAAGTTTAAGATACATGCACTCTTTCATTCCCAGGTTGCTTTGGCCGTGCTGTTTCATCACAGCAATACTAACCCTGAGATATCATGTAAGAGTATTTTAAGCTCAGCCTCCCACCCTAATCCCCAAGATTCCCTGCGACTGGAGTTGTTGTGGTTAATCACTATGTGGGTGCTAGAAATCGAACCCAGGTACTCTGCAAGAGCAACAAATACCCTTAATCACTGAGCCCATGTTTCAGCCTTCCTTTGATCCATTTTGAGCTATAGGGTATAGAGCAGAAATCTCTTCTTATCCGCTGGCTATTTAGAGGTGTTCATGACTGACTGTCCCTTTTCCACCCAATAGTCTTGGTACACTTTTTCATGTCTGTGGTATGCATGCACACATGCAACTGTGTGAGAATACGTGTAGCAGTCAGAAGCCAACATCGTTTCTTCCTTAGCCCTCACTTGGACCCAGGGCCTAGGTTAGCCAGCTTAATCCAGGATTCCTGTCTCCATTTCCCACAAGCAGATTATAGGGAGACTGGCACTTACTGGGTATTTAAGATCCAAACTATGGTATTCAAACTTGCAGAAAAATTACTCTACCTTCTGTGTCATCCTTCAGGCCTCAATAGTCTTATTTCTGTCCCCAATTCCACAAGAAAGAAAGAAAGAAAGAAAGAAAGGAAGGAAGGAAGGAAGGAAGGAAGGAAGGAAGGAAGGAAGGAAGGAAGGAAGGAAGGGAGAAAGACAGGCAGACAGACAATAATAACAAAACATCACATGAGCTAATTTCTAGACTTTCAATTATAGCCCATGTCTGTTCCTATAGAAGCACTATACAGTCCAAATTGCCAAAGCTTGGAATTCAATTTTTAGATGATTAAAATGAGAGCCTTAAGCATTTGTTATCCTTTTTCAAGACTAAGAAGATATTTTCTTACATTTATTTTTTTTTTTTTTTTAGGAAATTGAAAAAAAAAATCTGTGCTATAAAATATTAACCTGGCCTGAGAAAGGTTAAATTTGACACTCTCTTCAGTTTTCTAAGAAGGTAACTGCCTCAGAGTGCTCTGCCGGATGGATATGTCTCTAGGCTATACACATGATCCACGATAGTTGTGTGGTTTACTGTATGAGCCTCAACCATGGAGAATGATCTTTATCTACTAAAAGGGATAGAAATAAAGGATGTCCACATCAGTAGCCAACTTATGAACATAATTAGCCACCAGAAAAAAACTGTGGAGCTTGAGGCTCAAGTGAGTTTGTTCAACAGTAGTTCATGTGTGTTAATACATACAATTGCTAGAAGGAGTACTATCCCACAGGCAAGAAAGCAGAAGTCATACCCAGTACTCTCCCAATCCAGTTCCTGTCTCCCCATGATGTTTTAATACCCATTCATTGAAATCAATTACAAACAAGATTAAAACAGCATTCAAGCAAATTACTGAATCTGAGAGTGATCTTAGAGAACTCTAACTTGCAAAATCACTTAAAGCAGAGATCATGTACCAGGTAGTAATGATCTTTTATTCCCATGGTATCTGAAAGCTCAAATTAGGCTAATGGCTAAGTTCTGTGGGCTGCTGTCTTAAAATACATGTAAGTGAACCTTCACTGTTGAGCATCATTAGGAGGTTCCAAGTCAAAGCCAATAGAAATTTTCCAGTAAGTGACCTTGATCAGATTAGCATTACTCAAGGTTTATTCCAAGTATCCAATATCCTGATCTGTCAAAGAAGAGAAACGTAATAGTCCCAGCCACCTTCTCAGCAATAACTCCAATGATGGACTAGATAGAAAGAGTGGACATCTCAGCACTGGTTTACTAAGTGGGATTCTATTTAGGGGATCTCTGGAATCCTTGGTATTCTTACAAAATTATTGAATGTCAGAAAGTCATTCTGTGGGTTACACCTATAAAACATGTACCACAGTAGAAAATTATATTTTATTCATTTTAAAATAATAAATTTTGGTTGTGAGCCTAGCCTTTAACGACTGAGCCATCTCTCCAGCCCAAAATAATAAATTCTGGGGGCTGGTGAGATGGCTCAGTGGGTTAAGAGCACTGACTGTTCTTCTGAAGGTCGCGAGTTCAAATCCCAGCAACCACATGGTGGCTCACAACCACCCATAATGAGATCTGACACCCTCTTCTGGTATGTCTGAAGACAGCTACAGTGTACTTATTTATAATAATAAATAAATCTTTGGGCTGGAGTGAGTGGGGCTAACCTGAGCAAGTAGAAGTCCTAAATTCAATTCCCAACAACCACATGAAGGCTCACAAACTATCTATCTATACAGCTACTGTGTATACTCATATACCTAAAATAAATAAATAAATCTTTAAAATAATAAATTCTGGAGACAGCAAGATAACTCAGCAGGCCAAAGTACTTACTACATGAACCCAATGACTTGATTTCAATCTCTAGGACCAATGTAATAGTGGACAAAGAAAAACCAACTGTATTAAGTTGTCCTCTAGCCTCCATATGTATACCATGATATGCATGCACATATATTTACAACAATTGTGTTTGGGGACAGAAATACTAAGACTATTGAGACATGAAAGATGACAGCAGGTAGATTAATTATTATACAAGTTTAAACACCATAGTTTGGATCTTAAATACTCATTCCTACAATAGCAAATCACATTTGAAAACGACAGTATTGTTTTCTAAAATAAAGGATGGGTATGCCAATGTTTTCCTTGAACTTTCCTTTTTGTTTGTTTTTGTTTTTGTTTTTAGAGACAGGGTTTCTCTGTATAGCCCTGGCTGTCCTGGAACTCACTCTGTAGACCAGGTGGCCTCGAACTCAGAAATCCACCTGCCTCTGCCTCCCAAGTGCTGGGATTAAAGGCGTGCACCACCACTGCCCGGTTTCCTTGAACTTTTTTACATCTTGTTTCATACTAGACAACAAAGTTCTCACATCCATCTCCACACTCAGTTCACAGCATAGCAGCTTCCTTAGTTTATGAACAGATTTTTGCCTCATATTGATACACAGTTAAAAACCAAGTAAGAATTTCCTTCCAGATGACGCAGGTATTTTTTTTCTGCTATAAATGTAAAAAAATTACATTCCCCTAAAGGCTATCTGGAATTTGGATTATGAAATCTGCAATCTTATCAACAATCTTCCAGACTTAATTCCTTTCAAATCTATTGTCCATCTTGAACTTTAAATGGTTCTTTTGCTGGCACATGATCTCTAAGCACATACCAATCATTTAGATAACCCTGGTCTGCATGGCTTCCAATGTTGACAGTTTGTCCTATAACATCAGAAATTATAGATATACATTTTCACCATTAATCATATCATCATTAGTGTATATACTATTTCTGAAATTTTTCATATTTATTTCAAAAATCAAATATCTATGATTGGAAGGAAAGTAATATGAAGGAGTCAATCTTTTAACTTCTTGAAGACAAATGTAAATGTGTACAGCCAAAAGGCCAAGCAGGTAATTCCATCTTTTAAATGAGAGGCAGCTCCACAGAAAATGTGGTTCAGAAAGTTCAGCCCATGAGCAAAATACATGCATACTTCTATGAGGTGATTGTCAGACCTCAGTATCTGGTTCTCACTCCAAGTCTTAAAGAGAAGCATGCCCCTGTGGTGAGATTTAGTAAAACTAGTACTTTCACTACTTCACCAAGCATATTCCAAGTAAAATTAACCTTTTCTTCCTTCGATTATGTGATTCACAGTATGAAAATGAATTTGATGGACTGATACCACTGTCCAACCTTGCTCAAGGCACCTTTTGTTCCAAATTTCCTGAAGGAGCCCTGTATCCCAGCCAGGAAACTCCCAGAGGTCACAGCAAGGTGGAGCCCTATGGGCACATGAAGTGCTAAACAAAGGTTATAGTTGCAAATCAAAGCCACATCCTAGGAGAAAGACAGGCTCCTGGACCTATTCATGTGCCAAAGACATGAGGACATGGAGCCTCTACACAGTCAGAAAAGCAGTCTCAAGGGCTCTAGAGTCACATTTGGCTACTACTTACAGCATAAGTGGTCAGAAGACTCTAATCATCACTACCTCTAATACTCGTGGTTTACTTATGTCTGAGGAGAATTACTTTGATTTTGTTAATTAAGCATCAAGACACACCTAATAGGTATGGTACCATCACCTGGCTGGAGTCCTGGACTTTGGAAATAGAAAAGGGAGACTAAGCAATAGCATGTATTCATTGTTCTGTGCTTCCTGAGTGCAGATACAGTGTGACCACACAGCCTCCTGCTCCTTCCAAATGTCTTCCCACTATTATTGACTGTATCCCCCTGAAACTGTAAACCAGAATAAACCCATTCTGAAACTACTTTTATCTGAGGATTTTGTCTTAGCAACAGGAAGAAAAACAAACAAACAAACAAACAAACAAACACCACTTAGCTTGAAATTTGTGTTTGTGAACAAAAACCAAGAGTTATAAGGAATTCAGGAGATTTACTATTCTTCAGACCTTCTATATGATTCTTAAGATAAAGTCATCATGAAGTTACACTATGGAAAAAAATTACACAATCTGTCTCATCATGATAGAAAATTTAGCTAGGCTTTTAATAGGATCTATGCAATGAAACAGATGGGCCTATTTTAAGAACAGTGCTTGCGGATTTTTTAGAAACATAGTAAAGCCCCTGCCAAGTAAAAGGTTGTTTATGCCTTTGCTTTGGAAACAGAGGAAAAGTTCTCCTTTAGTACTTGGACATATTAAATATTGCAGAATTCTGATATATAAAGTATGCTTCTATTTGGTCTACTTTAAATCTAACTTTTAAAAAGCATGGCAAAATAACCTCCAGGCCAGATTTGACCAAGTCTGTGTGAAATGGACAAAAGTATTAGAAAATACCCATTCTATTGATATAGCTGTGATGCTCTAATTCAACCTATTATGGGGGAGGGAGGGCATGGCTGTGATGTTAATGCCCATGGGAAGCAAGCCCACATCTGTATTTGACTGATGATGCTCCAAAAGACATTTCCCTCCCTTTCATGTTAATGCATTTTAGATTTGAATCTGAGTCATAGTTGTATCAGCTTTTGCCAAGTAGACTACATACAGCTCTAGCTAACATGGCTCAATAAACCAGGCCAGATTTGACCAATTTTACATTGAGCTGGGGTTCATGTTCAATCAACAAAGCTGGGAAAGCTTTTCTTCACTTGAACTCTACTCATCACATAGATCAAGGGTCTAGGCATAGCCAGAGATGATTTCCTACAATGCAGACACTCACACCCAGTCACATTCTACACTATCAAAGCCCCAGTGTGAAACTGGGGTACCAAGAACTGTATTTTCTTCACTCTCATACCTACACCTAGTTTGCTCATGGGAACCAAGCACAATGGCATGTCATTTGTGAGAAGCCCCTATGCAGCAGTCAGTTCCAATGCAGGACTGTGCACATTCACAATGGTCACACAAATGGATTTGCAGACATCCACTACTGGTGGAGGCACTACCACTCATGTCGCTTCAACTGTCTGATTTTATTTAACCACCTGTAAAAATGCCCTGTTTATCTAGAAAACAACACAAATTTGAGTATGAAAACTGAAATATTTGTGGTAACACCTTTAAAATTCACATAGAAATACATCTTTCACCAGTTCATTCATTCATCAGAGAATCACTTTGAGGAAAGCTACAAATACAGCCCCACACAGCCTTCTAAGCTTACTTACTTTTTCTGGTAACTAGATTGTGGAAACTTTGTAGTTGATAGTGGTGCATCAGACTGTTTAGAGGTTGGACACATATGTATGGTGTGTAGCATAGAAATCAACATAAATACATTAAGTGAGTGTAGCACAATGTTTAAAGCAAGAGAACCTCAAAGGGTTAATTGCAAAGAGCTTAAAGAGAAACTGAAAACTGCTTATTTCCACGTGAGGTAGACCAGACATGTCATTGAGAGAGTAACATTTTTCTAGTGGTAAAGAATCTTTTACAGTTTGCTTTGTGAAATATTAAATTACCACATTTTTCATGATGTTTACATAAAATGTACCATGCTTAGAACTGTAAATTGTCATAAAATAACTTAAAATTTTTCACACAACTTTTAACTAAAATGGATTAACGGAATGAGACCATGTGTTCCTCAGCACTACTGAAAAGCAAGAGAGGGATAAGATCCTTTCTCCCCGGACCCCCTTCTTCAACAATGGGAGACAACAAGAAAATGTCTCATTCCACTTGGAAGTCTTGAAGATCCATTCAATACCAGGGTTCTTAATGCTCAGTACAGACTACTCTCACTGTAGGAGAGAAGTGCAAGGCTCAAGAATAAGTCATCCTATTACCAGATATTGAGTAGGGAATCTTTCATCAAAACAAACAAACAAACAAAAACCTTTACTGCAAGAAGAGAGGACAAAGCAGGAGGCAGGAGGAAACATGATGCTGTTATCCCTCACAGGACCCACAGGAGATGCAGCCAAGGAAGGACACACTAGTGGTTAATAAAAAGCCTTCTGGAATATAGCAGCAACTCCCCAAAGCTCAGTGTCAGAGCTGACCTTCTGAGAAGAGCTTTCTCACTTGTAATGGACCTGGACAGCTCCTACTCATCTTTAACCATGAGGACATGAGCTCTTTTGCAGGATCTTAACAAACAGCCCAACACTATGTGATGCTCACAAAGTACAACCAATACCCCTGCACTTGACAACAGAAAACCATCTGACAGCCCACTTACCACATACACATCATCTCTGTATTATTATTTGAGGCTTCGCTTTTATACATTATGCCTTATTTGCAAGAATCTCACAAAGATTGTATAAAAATACTCCTATGACTATATGTATTTCACTTTCTTGTGTAAAAAAATTAATTTCCTCTATGATAAAGTAAAAACATTGAATTTATTGGATTTCCTTTTCACAGTGAAAAGACACCAATTTTATTCCCTGGATTGATTATGAATTTTTGCCATTTTATAGGGTTTTCCCAAAATATAATACTTCACAACTTAGCCACTAGCTACAATCTTTTTTACTGTGATATGAATAGCATTATTCTTGCTCATCTTTCATAATTCTCTTCTCCCAGTTTTCAGTAACAGCAGCATCTATGCATGCTATCAGGAAGTTTCCAGAACCCTTTTTAGTCAACATGGTTTTACTTTTGGATTTTGGTCCTCTTATAGTATTCCTAAATTTATGTCACTGTTATATTAAATATTCCAATAACCTCTGTTTCCAGGGCTGAGGACCAGCTGGGGCAGTCTTTTCATAGTTAATCCAGCAAGCAGAAATTAAATGACATAGCTTTACAGTATTGAGAGTAAACTCCTGACTGATTTGATGGCACACATTTTTATCCCAGCACATGATTTTTTTTTTCTCATAGTATGTACTGGGACTGTCCTAAACAATTCAATAAATCTTCAAAATATCCCAAGAGACAGGTCTAGAAGCTATGAATGCTGAAGACAGACCATCGCAGTACCTAAAGGCTGGGGCTGCATCCAGGAAACCTAGCTGGGGCACATAGTCACATGGTCTTCTCTCAGTCAATACCCTTCAGTAGAGTTCTCACAAGATAGAAAACGGATTTCAACTCATGTGGGATTTTATAGGCAAACTTTATTAAAGTGTCTTGCACAAACTTTGTCTAAAGAAGGACTAATTGAACAAAGCATGGTAAACCAGTCTTAATGCCAAATGGCTTAAGAAGTCACCATTGGTCTAGCTTTTTACAACTATGGAAAGAAATGATGGTTCTCTCCAAGATGTTCAAGATGCTGCCAGGAAAGAGTGAGTTTTGCTATGCTGATTCAGAGAATAAATCAGGAAGTTCCAGGAAGCAAGCCTTTAAGTTACACATAAAGCAGAACCCAAGAAACTGAAAGACCAGACTGCAAGCTGAATTACTCTCACAGTCCCATCTCATTTCTGCAGATGTGATATTCTATACTGGCAAGAGAGTCAAGATAGTAGCCTGGGGGAGGCTCATTTAGACCTGTAGTAGGGGTACAAAGCCAGGCCTAAGAACCTTCATATGACTACAGACTGAGGCTTTTCTTTACAGTATGCAGAGTAAGGAAGCTCTTAGCTGCTTCAAGCTTTAAAATGCCATTTCACATCATTTTTCAAGTTGAGTTGTCATTATTAAAGTATTCCTGCCATTTTTTTCAGTTAGGCTTATAAGACTTTCATAGTACTATTGCAAGAGTCCACATTCATAAATGACCCCCATTATAAGACTTAAGAAAATTTCTTGTTAATCCATCTCAACTAGTTCTCCTATTATCTTAACAGCTCATCCTTTTATTTTGATTGTGACATTCATCCCCTGTACCATTCCTACACACAGAATAAAGCCCTGTCTTGAAACATGATCCACAGGAAGCTATATAAGGACATGGCAGGAGATTGGGAGGAATGTCTCATACCCAGCGTGACTCACAGCATGCCCATAACATACAGACTCTAGAAGATCCTTCAAGATCTATCAACAGGGCAGTTAAGAAGAATCTGTGTTCACTGGGGAAAATATAAGCAGCTTCCTTTCTTGAAAACCCAGGGAAATCTAGAGACTGATTTCCTGGACTGAGAGGCTTTGAGCAGAATGTGGAATCCAGGACCCTTCCCCAGCCCTACTCACATCATCTGGCAGGATGATAAAACAGATGTAGGCTGATGTGACTGAGTAAACAGCTCCTCTTCGTTTAGACAGCATTCAGCAGAGCAGAAAAGAGTAAACTTTGCTAGGTGCCTCCTGGGGATGCTATATACCTGCCAAGACCCCTGAATGCCATTTGTCACCCCAGCTATTTCCTGCAATCTTTTAGAACTACAACGGATAACAAAAGGTCAAATTCTATTGAAAATATCACTCAAGAGAGAGAGTAAAAACAACCACCTTCCAGTTCCTATTCTGACCCATTTTGCATCTTTTCCTCCTCAATCAGGAATCTGCCAAATTAAGTCCAGCATCACATGCTACCTTACGAGCTCACCAAGTTTGGCAGGACACACACTGCCACCTAACAATCAAGCAACACTTCCCAGCCTCTCTCAAAAAACTGACCATGTGACTTAGTGCTGGCTTATGAAAGATAAGGGAGATATGGCTCCTGGCACTTCTTGGTATAGTCTGAGTCTTCCTCATACTTCGGAGAAGGGAAAAGAGGGAAGAAGGGACATTCAGTATAGAACAAAACTAAAACATGGCAATAATCAGGAAGCCAGAGAGTAACAAATCTCTATTCTAACTAGGCCTCTTCTAGGTAGGATTGCAGTTATCCACCATTGAATATAATCCCAGATAAAGTGAAACCCTGCAAGGCTAAAGTAATAAGTGAAAACTATAAGATAGCTGTGCTCAGGTTGGTACACATAGGAAAGAGGAGACGCTGGGGTGGGGGTGGGAGGTAAGATACTCTGGGAGATGAAAGAAACGACTAGAGAGAGGAGGGAAATATGGAGGATAGGGTGGATAGTGTAGAGTGTAAGAACACTGATATGGAAATTTCAACCATTGACTCTGACTTAATTAGTGGTAAAACCTCAATGCCTGCCTCTGAAAGTTCCCAAGGCCACCCAGAAATGTCAATAGTGAAAGGCCAGTAAGGTAGATATTAAATGAACTGCCTGACTAGATACAGGGTTTATATCTTGCTCCAAAACACAGCTTCTTTTGAGCAGCTGTTTCATTTTAGGAATTAGTGAGATGGCAGTTGATCATTATTCTATGGATACAAAGCTTTCTATGTACATTCTCATGTAGCACCCTGTTCTCACTTTCTTCTTGATCTAAACACTGAGCTGCTTCCCAGGACAAATGGCTACAGAGTTACCTGAGAACTTGTCCTAAATGAAGGATGCCAGGCCTGCCAACCCACAGAATCAGAACGCATGTTTTAAACAAATGCATGTAATGCCATCATCAGTGGTCCTTCTGATACTTCTGACCAAGAAAGTATGCAAAAAGAAAAAAGAAAAAGAAAAAACCACAAAATTAAAAGATAAGGCTTGAGAGATGGCTGAGCAGTTAAGAGCACTGACTGCTCCTCCAGAAGTCATGATTTCAAATCCCAGCAACCACATGGTGGCTCACAACCATCTGTAATGAGATCTGATGCCTTCTTCTGGGGTGTCTGAAGATAGCTACAGTGTACTTATATATAATAAATAAATAGGCCAGAGCAAGTTGGGGCTAGAGTGGGCCAGGAGGCAAGGGAGGGGATGATTCAAAGATAGGCAGAACTTGGTGACAAAAGGCCCAGGCAAGTGTCTTAAAAGTCAACTTTGATAAGGCCAGAATTTCTAAGCAATCCTTGTGACTCTTCTCTTCAATAGACACACAGACTAGAAGTCACTTACATTTTTTGTTTTGGTTGTTGGTTTTTATTTTTTGAAGGAGAGTCTATGTAATCCAGGCTTGCCTTAAACTTCAAAAGGATCCTCTTTGGGGGAGGGGGGGTTGTTTTGGTTTTGTTTTGCCTCTCAAATGCTTGCATTAGATGTGTGTACTGCCACATCTACTTAAGAGGTGCATTAAATGCTATCTTATTAAACCAGGCCAGGGTACATGTTAGCATCCAGAACCTGCGGCAGATATATGGGCGGGTCCACAGACCTGTTGCCAGGGCAACAGCCACCATATTCCCAGAATCCATTGGGTTCAACTCCCACCTTTACCTGGAACTACTATGTCACAACCCGTATATATGAGACAATTCCTCCATTTCTCTCTCTCTCTCTCCCCTCTCTCTTTCTGCGCCACTATCCCCCTACTCCCTCTCAATTAAACCTCTTGCACGTGGAACTGTCTGGGCCTGGTGATACCTGCAGACGCGTCCTGTCGACACTCAAACACATCAGTACACACAAGTAAGCCAGTTCCCACCAAAGTCTATCCAAATCACCTCATTCCCTTGACCCATTACTTTGTTTGTTTGTTTGATTGCTAATTCTTTTTTTTTTTTTTTTTTTTTTTTTTTTTGGTTTTTTGAGACAGGGTTTCTCTGTGTAGCCCTGGCTGTCCTGGAACTCACTCTGTAGACCAGGCTGGCCTCGAACTCAGAAATCTACCTGCCTCTGCCTCCCAAGTGCTGGGATTAAAGGCATGTGCCACCACTGCCCGGCTTCATTGCTAATTCTTAAAGAAGTGTATTTTGGTGGGTACTATCACTGGTCAGTAGTTTCCCAAACTCTGGGGAGGAAAAAAAAACTTACTGCCTTTTTAAATCAGTTAATACACAAAATGGAAAAGATGGGTGTCATTTGTATTCCTTTTTCAAATAAAGAAACTAAAGAAAGCAACACATCAAAAGGCCAAAAAGGGAAGTAGAGTGAGAGGCATACCCCCCTTACTACCACCACCAACATTTTGGCCATTCACTGTACATAGCAATTCCAGAGACAGTTGTTCATTTTGTGACATTTGTTTGGAGTATTACTCTTGTTGTTTTCTTTTGTTTTAGAAAGAGTCTCAGTATATAACTCTGGCTACCCTGGAACACACTACCTGGACCAGGCTGGCTGTCAAATTCAGAAGTGCCTGCTTCTGTCTTCTGAGAGTCAGGATTAAAGATACAAGATACTACTCCCAGCAACTTTTCTTCTAACACTGCAAAAGCTGGAGTTCAGATCTATGCTACTTGTCACGTGTACAAACCATTCACAAAAGTTCTCTGCACTTTCTGGACCTCTGGTCTGTCCTCAACAGCTAGATGCTACCTCAGCATAGCAAGACACACTCCACTATTAATTCTTCTATCTGGGGTCAAATCCAGCATCTCTCATTTGGTCCCATCCTGCCAAATTAGCTACCATTGCAGGATCTGAAATGCAATCAGAGACACTGAAGCTTCTCTGGAAAGCCTCACTTACTGCAGAGTATGGGTGTGATTAGTCATTCAGCTAAAGGGCATGCAGCAGAGTACCTAGCCCTTCCACGAAGTCACTTCCACCTTTACCATCCAGATGACAGCAGCTACCCCTTAGCTGGTCTACACACCTCCCATTTCAATTCACATGTTACACATTTGACCCTCATATCTTAGATACGGGAGGTTCAGTCACTTTGTGATAGAAAGAGAGACCAGCCATGAGTTAGCTAAGGGAAGCAGGATCAGCCAGAAGTCATTCACTTACATATTCTCAAACTTCTAGTTTACTGAGCAATTAATTACCTACTTAGATTAAGTACCAATGAGGCAATAGGAACAAGAGAGATCAAATTCCCTGCTCTTATTGGGCCCTTGTGCTTCAAAGGCAGAATAGTCTAAATGAAGCAAAATTCACAGTATACTGGTAATAGCGTCGTGAAGCAATCCACAGCAGAGGAGAACAGACAATTAGTTCAAATAGCTTTTACCAGAAGTATATTTCACCAAGGTCAGGCCCTTTCCTAGAGGGAAGAATTGAGAAATGAGCCCAGAAGCCTACAGGGCTGGATCAGACACATCAGAGAACTTACTTGATTGCAACACACAGGCATTGTGTGAAGTCTTGTCACTGACAATCCATTTCAGCTTTACAAACTTCCTGTGAGAAGGTAATGTAGGTAGGTCCCAGATTCCCCCTTTCATCAAAAGTACAATATGGGGCAGGCTGAATCACAGCCATGGTGTTCTAGGTTCTGGAAAAGATGAAGAGCTTGGCTTCCAGCCAGCTTCTCAACCCTGGGCGCTCTCACACACACAGTATCACCCCAGCCAAAGAGAGTGTCATTCAGCATGGTGCCCCACTTCTCACGCCTTCAGATGCTATCAGTGATCCTGGGCATGCTCAGAGAGGCCCCAGAGACTGACTTCCCACTGACAAGGGTTGCTGCAGCAAGTGGAATGTTCCATTGAACAGAGGCAGGTGGGGGGACATTCACCCTAAGGTTTCTTTAAACACTTTTAACCTCTGTGAGCTACAATTTCTAGAAGCGCTGGCATGCATGTCAGTAACAATGAGATGAATGTTATGATGGAACCAAGTTCACACAGTGGTGCACATTTCAAGCACATAGCAGTGCCACAGGTTCATTCATTCCTACTGGTAGTATATACTGATACAAACTTAGACAAAATTAGAAACATCTCCAACTGTCCTCCAAAATAAGTTCATAAATTTGACTAAACCAACAAGTTCCAACCTATTTTGCCCTAGATAAAAAAATTAGAATCTGACTTCCGTGGGAGCAATAATGCATCTTTCCACACTCAAGTCATTTCTTCCTATCTACTCCTCCATCTCTTCTAACTCTTCAGTCTGTGGTCTGGGACCTAGGTGATCAAGATCACAGGAAGATGCCTTGTTTCCAATGTTCACTTTCTCTCAAATGTCTGTTTCTAAACTGTGCCTGACACTTCCTCTCTCTTAATAATTTATTGCACATTTGTATCTTACCTCTCTAATTTAAGAGTAAGCTCTCCGGAGAAATCACTATACTTCTTTATATTCCCACTCAGGATAATTCTATACAAAGTAGAGTTTTTTAATGTATTAATACTATGAAAAAATATATTAAAAAAATCACTGATATATTCATTCCTTCAAATCACTTACTCAGCACTTACTACATGCTAAGTTTCTGGGAGGCACTGTCAACCTAATGACATTTAAAATGTCTTGGCCTAAAAGCAGTAAGTCTGCATAAAAACAAGGCTAAAATACCCCACCCAAAGCAAATGACTTTTAAGTGTTCAATATAGTTTACGAAAAGAGACTGCATGCTATAAAAACTCAGAATGAAGGTCATTTTCCACAATACAGACAATGAGCCAGCACTGGAGGGACACAGGGCAATAGGAGTTGAAGAGAGCTGGCAGGGCTGAGCCTCAACACTTCAGCTAGTATGGTTTACCTTACTCACAGGTTAGTGATTACTGTTAGCATTCTGTCTAAACTCCACCCCACAATTACCTGGCAACAGCCAGGTAAGCTCCACCCCACAGTCACTGGCAACAGCCAGGTAGGCCTGACCCACTATAAAAGGCACCGCTTGCCCCCTCCTCCCTCTCTTGTTCCTCTCTTCCTCTTGCTCTCCCCCTACTTGCTCCTGCTCTATCCCCTCACCCTCTCTCCAAGTGCTCATGGCTGGCCTCTTCTCCTCTACTTCTCTCTCTCTCTGCCTTTCTCTGCCTCTACTACCCTCTTAACTCCCCTCCCCATGCCCTAAATAAACTCTATTCTACACTATATCATTGTGTGGCTAGTCCCTCAGGGGGAAGGGATGCCTTGGCACTGATCTGCTGAGACATCCCCTTCCCCCATACCTCCCCTCCCCTCCATAGAGCATAACCTCTCCTCTCCTTATCTTTTTATAAACACATAAATTACTGCTTCATAGATGCTAGTAAAAGACAGGAAACTCTTAAATCTGAGACAACGACTTTATTTCTCATGGCCCAGTGGGTGCATGAGCTTTACAACTATGTCCATTGGTCCAGTAGAGGCAATACATATAGGTTTGCATCAAGCAGAGAAAAAAAAAACCATTGGACGTGAAGATGACTGGACTACACAGGCCAAAAGAAAAACACAAACAACACATGGGCAGCAGCGAATCTACACACCAGACAAGGGTTCCCGAGGTTGGTAGTGTGCTGGCAAGAGAATATGAAGCAAATGGAAACATGTTATATCACTAACCCATGGTTCACAACACAACCTGAAAGCTCCTAACCTGTGGTGTCTACACACCTCCACGGGGCTGATTTCACTTCACTCAAGAGCAACCACACATTGGGAGACATCAAATACACTCTGTATATCCTAACATCCTTTGTCTCATGTGCTATAGCTTATAGGTTATTTTTCTGCCAGTGAAATGAGCCAATTCAAGCTAGATTAGATTATATTAAATGCAGGTTTATTATTGGGAAGCTGGTCCCAAGGATTGAGGCAGAGGAAGTTGACATGGGGGGGAGGGAGGAGGGGAAAGAGAAAGTGAGAAAGGAACATGTATACAGAGAAAGAGCAGACAGACAGAAAGCAAGACCAAAATAACTGAATAATATAGGGAGGGGACTCTGGGGGAAGGGCAGCCCAGCTTCCCCCCACCCCCAGGCATGAAAATTCAGGGTTGGGAGCAGGATATGCCAGGTAGGGACTGAAGGATGCTGGTAGAACTTGGAGGCCAGGTCTGCTTTGATATGTAAAAGATGCACCTCAGCCCTTTGTCCCTGGCCTGGAAACCAAACAATAGCCCTGGTATCTCCTCACCAAATATCCAAGTACATTCCCATTATTTTTCTGTTCCCCATAGACAAATACATAACTTGGTTTCCTTGGTTCTCTGTTTATAGTATCACTGAGAATCCCTTGGATGTTCAACCCCTAAAATCAATGTATAGGGGCGTAGGATATAAAGTAATTGATAGAATGTTTGTCTAGCATGCAGGAAGCTCTTCCCAGCACCACATACAAACCAAGCATGGAGGTGCACACCAGAAAACCCAAGACTTGAGAGGTGGAGTTGAAAGATCAGAAGGTTCAAGATCATCCTCAGCTACATAACGAATTTTCAGGATCACCATAAGCTATGACTCTAAAAATTAAAATCAACGTATATGTCTCCATGTATACACACACATACACATACACACACACACACACACACACACACACAACACACACACACACACACACACACACACACACACACGGCTCAATCTCCATAGTTTTCCAACCAGTTAATTACCTTGTAATTCTCCTTATGCTTGCTTACCTGTTAAATAACAGATTCAAACTCCAACCTAGTTTTTGACAGGAGTGCTCAAAACATGACTTCCCTCCCCTGTATTTTAGGTAGCAGCTATAAATAGGAATCCCGGATTTTATCTCATTTTTCTTTTTTAATTTGCCACTGCCTAGTAGAGAAGCCAACAATCAATTAGGACCTCTTCACACATGCATCATTGGACAGAACTGGGAAACAGTTCATTTTGGCATATAAAGTAGCTACAACCTAAAAGCTGTACTGCAACCTCTGCTCAGGTGAGATAGAAGCCTGAGGACCTGCTAAGCCCTCTGTTGTCTAAGTTTTTGTCTACCTCTGATGGCAATGTGCCTCTGTTAAATTCTGCTGTTCTCCACTGCTGTGGTATTAAGAAAGACTCCAGCCAGACAATAACTGAACAAGTCGGTACTATTTACCCACAAAGCTGCTTTTAAGAAGGAAGCATCACCCAGTTTGGCAGAATTCTCAAGACACTGATTTTAAAGATTTCTTAATTCAGGTCACTGAAAATATTAAAAGGATAGACAAAAGGAACACATAGGCTAAGCATTCTTTACAGGTTTGATGCTCTTATACTCACTCCAAAATCAGGGTGCAGGGGTTCCATTTCAAGAGAAAGATAGAATTCAGACCATAGAATCACATACTTAATGTTTTCTCTTGCTCAGAACTCTTTCCACTTTGAGCTTATGGATTCTACTTTCCGTAAGCAGTGGAACACTACCACACCACCCCTCAGCACACACAGCCCAGGCAAATAAACTCCATACTTATGCAGAACCCAAATGGGGATAGTTCATTGCTAAGGTGTTTTAACATTGTACTCTTTTTAAAAATTGAGGCAGGATCTCATAGAGCCCTTAAACGTGTTATAATGCTGAAAATTACTTTTTACTTTTTCTACCTTTTACTAACTTCCAAATGCTGAAATTACAGTTGTACACCATCTTACCCAGTTTTTACTTAATGGTGGGAATTGAACGCTCATTGTATTCTAGGCAGGCAAGTATTATCAACTGAGCTGCCTACATATCTCCAACCCGATCCCCCCCCCCATCTTTCTACCTTTACTCTGAAGATATGCTTACAACCTTAGCAAGCACAACCACCCTCTACATTGAAACCTATACAGTGAAAAAGCAAGGGCTATCACTTTCTCCTGCTCACTGAAGCTATTTATCTCAATGATGATCACTATGAATCAAAGGCTATGCTGACAGGGACACCAAGGTCTGGTTCTTGCTCCAGCCAATGTGTTGAGAATCCCACAAGCTAGGAGATTCTCAAGTCCTTTATGACTTGAGCATGCAGCATAGAGGTGCAAAGGGGCCAGGTTCAGGATTCATGAACAGAAGGTAATAAGGACAAACCAGCTGCAATCTAATCTAAAATCTGAGTGCAGTGTGCAGAGAAGCCAGTTCATCAACATGAAATGAGACTATTTCCCTTGCATTACAGGAAGGACTAAGGAGCCAGCGTAGCCTTTCACACAAACCTTTCACCTCCATCTCTAGCCTGCACCCCATTTCCTCATTTTACTTCACACTGATTTCACAAGTCTACCTTAAGAACAATTGTCCTCAAATTCAAGGTTCTTTTTTTTTTAAGTTTTCAACATTATAATCTCTCTTCTTTCCCCTCAATACTAAATTTAAAGTACTTCTCCCAATCTATTATCAAACATACTTAAGTGTTCTAATACTGTATTTTCTTAGAATTCTAGAGTATTTTATACCTCACAACTAGCTAACCATTAACCAACCACACACAATGCCATGCAGACTAAAGAAGTTTTATCCACATTAGTATTATCAATATTAAAGCTTTAGAAAAAGCCAACCATAATCATACACACTTGTAATTCCAACACTTAGGAGGCTGAGGCAGGAAGATCAAGAATTTCAGGCCAGCCTGAATTACATATTAATACTATTTCCAATCAACCAATCAATTAGTAACAAATACAAAGATCTAGAACAAGTCTGAGTTGGTCCATCTAGGGGAAAAAAAAAAGCCAGTCCCTCACTTCTGCCTTGTCCCCGGAAAACAGCTCACACTGAGCTATTTGAAAACAGGAATGTTCTGACCCAGGATGACCCCAGGACAAAGAACAGCTTCAGGAAAATCATACCTCTGGGGCTCTTGACATTCTTGTGTATAAGTTCGTTAGAGAAAGAGCTTGTGCATCTCCTCCTCACAGGACTTTGCTGTCTGAACACTAGGTTCCATCAAGCCCATTCTGTTCCAACACTCTCAAAAGACACATATGTCTCTTTCCACCCACCCATCCCATCACATTTTTAAATGAGTTGCATTAGTTTCCATTTCCAAACATTTTATTCAGACATGCAAATGAAATATACAGACGTCTAAATCAGAATGATACTAAAAACAATGGATCTTTGTTGACATATTCATAGCATAGTCTCTCTCCTGATGGATGAACCCCTAAAATTTCAAGTCCCTGCATCTCTCAGGTAAAAATACCACTTTGAAAGGAAAAGACATCAAGATGACAAGCTGGCCTCTCTGCTGCACCCCATTTTCCACATCATTTCTTTGACTCTGTTGTGGACACTCTAGCAGCATCATTGCAAGCACCCCAACACCACAGCACACAACCTCTCTCAAAGCAGATGTTATCACCCTGCCCAAGTTACTGCCAGCCCTCTCTCCAACCCATACTTCCACTCCCAGGCATCAGGCATAACCTCGAGGATGCCTGTAAGAGCCCCTCAACATAATTACAATCCTTCCATAGAAACATCAAAACAGAGCACTCGCACTAACAACCATATGCCTTCATAACTTATATTTCTTAGTAGGTACCATAAAGTGAAGAAAAGTAACTCAGCAACTTAACCAAGAAGACTATCTGTGTGCCAGGCCCTATCACAAAACTCCACCTTTAGTCAGGATCCTAACATCGTAACTATGGCCCAAAGTTGGACTAACTCTTGCCATTCTCCATTCGCTCTCCTAACAGTGGCAGTGTTCAGAACAGAGACTGTGCCCTCTCCTAGCACTCAGCACAAAGAGCAAACCAAGTACTTATTAAAGCAACATTTGTCCACAGAAAATATGTGACAATTTTTACTAAGCCTCCTCCATACTTTCCATATTATAGAATCTGTTAATTTTCTTCTTTAAATGTTTTCTAGCTTAACTCAAAAGTAATATGCAAAATTTTTTACATGACATGGCAACCAGCTTCAAGATGGGCCCTAAGGAACCCCACCCTTAGTAGGATCCACTGTAGTATAGTTTTTTTGGATGGTGTTCACACCATTATTTAGGTGTCTCTTATTTGGTCTCAGAGCTATGCAGTAGCCATAGAAGAGAAGGTATGAGCTGCTTCCAGCACTGGGTCATAAAGAACGGGATCTCCTACATCTGGGAATAGTCTGCTGCCACATGGTAAAAGTATATCCCTCAGCTCTTCAGGTAAGTCCCTGGTAGCAAAGCCCAGAAGCTGCCTGCTCACACCAATGTTGCTATGCCATCACGGAAGGGAACCATTAGGCTCAGCTAAGCATTCATATACATATAGACCTAACCTGCTGTTTACTGTAATTCAGACACTGAGCCAGAATGATACTGTACTAGATTCTGTACAAAATATAACAAAAGTATATTGGTTTAAGGTGCTACATATTGAAGCTATTATGCAACAACAGATACCTAACACGCGTGGCTTACAGGCCATGTATGCTCTGTCTGTCTACCTCTCCAGTCTCCAAAAATGTCTTTTACTAGACTCCAACAATACTGCATTCCTTTTAGTTTCCGCTAAAGGCTGCCCACTCCCTTTACTTTGCAACACATTTAAAAGTTTACAAGATTGCCAGGTAGTGGTAGCATATGCCTTTAGACATAGACATCTAAGTTCAAAACCTGGTCTACAGAAAGAGTAATAGGGCTACACAAAGAAAACCCTGTCTTAAAAAAGGGGAAAAAAGGCCACAATATGATTTTTAGCCAATTAAAATACTATATAGTATTATATATATAGATTATATATATAGATTATATATATATAATCTAATAAGAGAGATATGCACCTCTCTCTCTCTCTCTCTCTCTCTCTCTCTCTCTCTCTGTGAGTGTGTATGTGTGTGTGTGTGTGTGTGTGTGCGTGTGTATGTGTGTGTATGTATGTGTGTGTTCCAAATGTCAGAATTCCACTTGGGTGCCTGGTCTTTTGGGGTTTTCCTCCGTGCCCTTCTGCATTTATGCTGTTGGTAATTCTGCACACTATCGTACTCTTATCCCAAAGTTCTCAGTGACACAGACAAGACTCTCTAGTGAGCACCAGTCATCTTTTAGGACTGAAGGAGATGCCTCTGCTTCCACACTGTCAGTGTAGGCTGGGGTCACCAGCTTATTCCCCCACAGATCATCATAACTGCCAATCCCTTTCTCCATTTGTTCTCATGAAGTGGTAGCTTTCAGAACAGAGACTGTGTCCTCTCCTAGCGCTCAGCACAAAGAGCTTACCAAGTATTTATTAAATCACCATTTGTCCACAGAAAATATGACAATTTTAGTAAGTATGCTTCTGGAATTTTCATCACAGCTTATAATTAAATGTTTTCTTTACAAGCACTTCAGAAACCTAGGTACAAGAGTGGCCAGAAATACTAATGGGCTGAGGCCAAAATGATCAAAACCACTAGCAATCTGACAGGCAGTACATAATTAGCATGGATTTGTTTTTGACACTTGCTTTTGGTACTTCAAGTAAAATAAAACAACATTCAAAAAGAGTTTACACGCTATTCTCAGTCTCTGAATTTCTGTAGTTAACAGGGTCCCTTTCCCTCCTGTGAACCAGTCAAATGTTAAAAGGCCACAGCACCAGATCGTGTCAAGTCTTGCCCTCTGTTGGGCATGAGGTCAAAAGAAGAGAAAAAACTCACAAATACCAAGAGAGTGGGGTTAGATGGAATGCTTCCTAGCAATGCTGTGAGCTAGAATCACTCACAACAGCTATATAAGGTGGTAAAGAGTAGCGGTTTAGCCACGTGTACAAACAGAGGAACTTGTACCTACTAGTTTTTAGATTATATCCTGGGACTAGACTCCATTCCTCACATAGTTTCTTAAAAATTGTAAAGGCAATACAATGTTACTAGTCACACTGTTCCTTTAATATTACTGAGAATAAAACTAGACAAGATTTGAGTACAAGAGCCAAATACAAAGAAGGAATCCCTACCTTTCTGAGTACAGAAAGAGTACATAAGCATCATGTCTAGGGATTAAAAATCCTTCTCACTATCCACATCCTTCATTATCCTTATCTTAAATGAGAGAATCCTAGTCCCCATGATGAACAATTTAACTACAGGGCTCCACATTTTAAAATGTCAAAGACTAATAGCTTAACTAGTCAGATACATGTATAGGAAATTTCAACACATGATCACAAACTATCATATTAATATATTCATTTGCATTGTATAAAGTTAAATATAGAAGAATCACAAAGAACATAACTTCTCTTTAGGAACAAACCAATTTTTGTCCATCCAGAACAGCACTGGAGATGTATGTCTAAAAAAAAAGAATGCCACTGGGCAGGGTCCACCAAAGACCCTAGAACTGAGAGTGAGACCACCTATCATCAGTAAACATTTAGGGAAAAAAAATGGGGACTTGGAATGGTAGAAGAGAAAAGCTATATAACTTGAAAAGAGTCCTTTTCTCCCTCTTAAAACTGCATACCTTCATGAGTGACAGGCTCCCTGGAAATGCTAAAGTCCTCCTCTGTCTACAGTAATTGTGGCCTGAGCAGTGGGTACAATGTTTCCATCCTGCATTAGTCAGGTTTCTGTTGCTAAATACCACATAAAATACCACAACCAAGGCAACTTATAGAGGAAGCATTTACTAGGGCTCATGACTTCAGAAGAATAAGGTACACCATGACGGGGCAGCAGAGCAGCAAGCAACAGCATGGCAGCAGAGCATAATGCTAAACTTTCACATCTTGAACCTTAAGTGCAAAGTGGAAAGCACAAACTGGAAATAGACAAGGGTTTGTTTTTTCTTTTGTAGTTTTGCTTTGTTTTTCTCTCAAATCTTGCCTCCAGTGACATAATTCCTCAAATAAGGCATCTCTTAAATCTCCCCAGATAAGATCACCAACTGGGAACAAAATGTTCAAACATCAGAACCTATGTGGGACATTCTCATTCAAACCACTACACATCCCAGCTGTGGAAATACTGTCACAGGTAAAACACAGACCTAGTTTGGCCTCAAAGAAGGGAGCTCCTGGTAGATTCCAACCAACTCAAAGCAATGTTTTGAAATATAATGCCAGGCTAGAAAGACAGCTCTGGGGCTAAAAGCACTGACTGCTCTTCCAGAGGTCCTGAGTTCTAATCCCAGCAACCACATGGTGGCTCACAACCATGTATAATGAGATTTAATGCCTTTTTCTGGTGTGTCTGAATACAATGTATACACACACACACACACACACACACACACACACACATATGTATATATAATACATAAATCTTTGAAAAAAAAAGAAAGAAAGAAATATAATGCCTGTCTGCATGTACATTAAATCACTTGTAGATGTCAGAGGAATGACAATGGAAAGTAGCAAATGCTAATTCCATTAACTAAAAGAGTTTTTCAGTGCAGTCTGAGAGAATCTTATTCTCCAGCTTTTAGAAGGCAGAGATAAATTAATGTTTTGGGAAGCAACCCTTTTTATATAAAGATTCTGGATACTAGTCTCACTTATACTTACATACTAACAAGTTCTTACATTTTTGCTCCTTCATGGAGACAGTCTTTAATATGTCTCCTACATTCTCCTTTAAGGCACTTTTCTCCACCCCCTATCTTTTTCTTAATTATATTATTACAAGTGTGTTTCCTTTTCTATACACTCAAAAATATAAAAGATCACATCAATTTTTTTTAAAGATCCTCAATTCACGGCTAAAGAAAGAGCTCAGTTGGTAAAGTACTTGCCACACAAGCATAAGACACCAAGTTTGAGCCCCAGAACTTATATACAAAAGCCAGACATAGAGGCATAGCTGTAATTCCAGTAATGGGGAGGTAGCTGACCAGATACCCTGTTCATCAAAAGGCAGGCCAGAGAGAGAGAGAGAGAGAGAGAGAGAGAGAGAGAGAGATCCTCTCTCCAACAAGATGGGTGAATCCTGAGGAAGAACACTATGTTGACCTCTAGCCTCCACACTGTGCACATGCATATACTTGCCGCAGTTCATAGCTGGGTCACTATTTTAAGCTTCAAAGGAACAGAAGCACCCAGAGACAATGCCTTAGCTCAAACAAGGACTTAAGATGAGCAGCACAGCTTTTTTCATAAGCACACTACTTGCTAATTTGAAAGTGTGCACTGAACACTTCATACCAGTAAACATAGTCTCAGGTAGACAGGGTCCAAAATCAGATATCTAGAGATTCCTTCCCAGTAGGAGAAAAGGAGTACAGCCAAAAGTTGAACTCTGCACCATGGCTGGGTGATAATGGGATTGAACACTTCAAATTAAATGCTCCAAGAAAACTCTTAGGAATTGGAGGAATTAAAAATGTCTGAGATTCATATGGAGACAAAGAGACAATGGTAGGTGTAGAAGGATAGAAGTGCTCCAACTAGTAGCACAGAGCCCAACCACCATTCAGTAGACATGCCAGGAACCACAATACACTGATAGCTGTTCTACAATAAAACTAGAATGCCTGCAAATCTGTTTCTGGCAAGTCCAAAATGAATGAAATACAAATGGTCCTTTTTCTTATTTACATATCTGTATAGCAAGAGTCTTGTCTGCTCTGAAGTTTTCTTCTCTCGTCATTCTCTGCAATGAGTATGCTATAAAACATTCTCATACAACAAAGAATTGCCCTGCAATGCAAAATATGGGGCCCTCCATGTATCTGTTAGTAAATCTTAAGTTAATTGAAGCAACACTGGAATAAAATAAGCCCAAGAATAAATGAATCCACTTAGCCAGAAACTATGATGTCTCTGCCTTAATAGTCTTCAAATTAGTGAAGTATGTAAGAACTCCAGAGGAGACAAACTCACATTTGTGGAGAGTCTTCAGAGTAATACTGGAGCATCATACCACCTCTCTGTTCCTAATTCCTCCTTTGTAAAAGAAGGTGTTGAAACCAAAACTGTTATTTCTAACAGAAACTAAAATAAGATTTTGAACATTTTATAAGAATTATGTATTTGCACCTATGAGGTCATAAAAGCTAATCAGAAGAGAAAAATCCCTCTGCCAAATTATAATCTACTTAGTATGGTAGCACTTTTGAAGACATTTGTATGTCTCAAGTCAATCATTTTTCTCAATGAAAAAAGTGTTTGTATACCTGATCCTGGACCATAAATCCTGAATTATTTAAATGGGATAATAGATCATCTAGTCCTTGAAACAAAACTTGGTGTGAAGCATCAGGGGAGAACAGTAATAAACTCAAACCAAGATCCTCTATTATTCAAGAATTTGGACAAAACAAAGGAGGCACCTTAAGGCTCAAGCTAAGACCATCAGCTTAATATTCTTCGCCCTTGTTCTGTGAACCACCACCATTATATAGTAAAAGGCTCTTGATGGAGATTGACATGAAGATCAAGAAGCTAAGATGCCTCCTTATAGTTCTGGGAAACCATGACTCCCCTCAGCCTGCCACATCTCACTCCATCTTGTTCAACACTTCTCTCCAGAAGTTGTTTTAGTAGCATGGGCCCTCCTTTTTTTTTTTTTTTTTTTTTTTTTTTGAGACAGGGTTTCTCTGTATAGCCCTGGCACTCATTCTGTAGACCAGGCTGGCCTCGAACTCAGAAATCCGCCTGCCTCTGCTTCACAAGTGCTGGGATTAAAGGCATGTGCCACCACTGCTCGGCCCCTCCTTTATTTTCAACTCAGGTAACACAAATCAAAATTCCCTCACCATATACACCAAGGGAAAACAGGACTGGCTATGTGGCCTAGTCCCTGTAGAAGAGAGGACCTGGGTCACCATCAAGATACAGAATGCTAAAAGTTATCTACACAAGAGAAAGCACTGACCATTTAAGATTCTAGCCTCTTGACTTGAAATCCCTAATGTGAACCTCCATCTTTCCAGTTCTCATTCTCTCCTGGAATCTGTCTGCCACTGCACCTAAGAGCAGACTTCAAGTTTCTGTGTGAATCTGAGGCAATGATAATTTTAGAAATTGGCAAGAACAGATCAAAGAAGTTATATAAAGCAAATGTTTACCCAGCATCTGCTGCATATATTGTGTAGGCAAGGCTTTCTTGATATTATCAATCTATAGGTGGTCTTCCTTAACATGATCTGTTAAAGGAGAACAGAGCATACATCACAAAGGAAGGGACCACACTGAGAGGAAACACCACAAATTGGAGCAGAAATGCAAAAAAAAGAAGAAAAACAAAATTAAAGTATTCAATGGCTGAAGAGCAACCCCCAACCCCAACATAGCAGTAGTCAAACACCAACTTAAATAAATAATAGTCAGAAATCTTCCTGTTAAATGTCTTTTAGAACTCACAATTTTCAGCCTCTTACTGCATTAAAGTGAATGTTCCCTATTGTTTTCTCTTCTGTTTGCTGATAAATTCAACAATTAAGATACTTGAAAGCCTACTAATGTCCAACAAGGTCTGGTAATTTGAGAATACACACTGACTACCAATCAACAGAAAATTAGAACAAACAAGTACTTTTTGGTATTTTTCCTGTATGACCATTTTCTGGCAGGTGAAAATCACCATCAAGTAACAGAGAAGAAATTGTCCAGTGGCACAAATAAGCCTAGGAATCTCCTGGTCAGGGAATGCTGAGCCCCCTAAGCAGAAGGCTCTCTCACATATAACAGAACATCATGAGGTTCTGTTGCTACTCTGTACTTCTGGGACTTCTGCCTGCAAAACTTCAAATATCAGGCTCCCAGCTGTGATCTAGCTCTTAGAGCCTTGTCATGGCTTTGTTTTTGCTGTTATTTCCTCTATACATTGCAAAAGAAGCCCTACGGACACTAATCTGGCTTTATTAATTAGGGATCTATATGGTAACATTGTACTCCAAATTCAAAATAACCCTGGCTCTCACCCTGAGCCCAATTTCTAGAGAAACCCTTTCCTGCCAACTGTAGTCTTAGAGACTCAGAAGTCTCTTCCTTTTAGAGAGATATTTTCTCAATAATAGATCATGCAAAACTCCACTTTCACTTCCTCTCAAGACTGTATGAGGGAAAGGAAGATTTTCCAACCCAAAGACAAGAGGTTCCTCAAAGTCAGACTTCAAACACTGGAAAGGAATACTAAAGAAATGAATTTTTCTGACTCAGAGACTTTTTCTCTTCTACAGGTTGCCTAAAACAGTCTTCATAGTCATCTCTAGGGAAGTCATATCCCTATTCTCTGAAGCAATGGACATTTTCTCATTTACAAAACAATGTTCCTGCATGATCTTACCATAGGCATCAGTGGAAGTGTCCTGACGCTGTCTACAGACATGTAGGGTACTGTGTCTAATCAATCACATGTGTTCTTGATGAGATGCAAGCAGAAGAAAACCAAAATTATAATTCTAAAGTAATCAAGTAACTCAAAGTATATATCAAAAAGGTTACCTCCTCAAAGTGTGCAAGTTCATTAGCATGACATTTGAAACATCTTTTGTGATTCAGGCTTATTGATTCCTCTGAATTTTCAGTAATTTTTACACTAAGGGTCTCCAGGTAGAGTAAAGTCAGCAGGCTACTTTCTACAGTTTAAACCTTACAGGGATACTTTTATGGTAGAGTCTTCTCTGATTACCAAAATATAAATATTAAAAAGTAATGTTTTTGTATCCTGGAAAATTAAGCTCACTAGAAAACCAAAGCCACAGAGGCATTCCTGGCTAAGTTGAATGTGGTTTTAGCTCAAAAAGCAAATCATTACTTTAGGAAAAGATCTCACCATTTAAATACATCTTTGCCAAGCAATTTCTATGTTTTCTAATCTCACTTTCATGTATCAGAATCATTAAACAATAGAGTCCTTCCTCATAAGTCACAGAATCTTACTGAATAGAATCTCCTAACAGATCAGTAGGTGGCACCATCAACTACTGGAGCCTTCTAGGCTCTGTGGGCCTGATTTGGAGAATCCATTAATATTATATGTTTAGAGACAATTCCGTGTATAGCTGTCAATGACTACTAAATCCCTACAGTAATACAGACACAGGTCATCACTTGGGTCCAGCAGGCTGACAACACCCATATAGACTATTCTTAAAGCACTTTCAGCAGGCTTTGCAACAACAGTATTTATAAGGTCTGATGGAGTCATTTGTTTGTTTGTTTGTTTGTTTGTTTTGCCATTAGCTGATAAGCACTTCATAAAGACTCCAAGCAGTGACTATTTTAATGTTTATCCCTTAATTATGATGATAATGGAACAACTTCTCTGGAGATATTAAAAAAAAAAGCCCCTGCCAAGAACAATTACAATTCATTTCTTCTCTCCATCTGCCATTAGTAGAATTTTCAAAACTGGGTGAAGTTCCCAACAGAAAATGATAGCACATGTCTGCTTCAAGTTGAGTATATCAAACTTTAATGGTCAAACTAACTACAGCCTATTGGCCAGTATGCCTCCTATTTTTGTACATCCCATGAGCTAAAAATAGAAAGATGATGACAGGATATATGAACATGATTGAAATGCAAATGTTAATAAACATAGTTTTGTAGCACACAGCTTCATGTTCACTTGTCTGTACCTGTCTACAACTAACTGCTTTCCGTTTACAAAGACAGGTATTGATTTGAGTATGTAGGATTGCATGTCTCAAAGTTCCATACTATTATTTGAGTAACATACAAGTTGTCTTACCACAGAATTTTATTGTAGCATGCTTTTAAAAGGGTGATCCTCAAATGTACCACTACCACTTTCAAGCACAGAAAAAAGACTAGTCACCAATTCAGAGGACAAAGCCCTATATGTTGATTGTGAAATGAAGTAGGAACTTATACATGCAGCGTATATAAGCATGTATATAAAGAGGTATATATCACAATATTCAACATGTAAGGAAGCCTGTCATGAAAATTAGAAAACTTCGTGTTTTTATCACAAGAAACGCACACATATACATACACACAAAAAAATTTAAAAAAAAAAAAGACTGCTACCAAAATTTGAGATTCATTATTACCAAGAAAGACTATTAAGTGATGTTAAGTCAGTTGCATGATGGATGCAACCAGAGATACATGTCATAAAGAAAAAAATGCATGTGTGTAGTCTATGTGTGCACAGTATATGTGCATGTGTATGCACAGGTGCACATGACCATGCACATGTATGCAGAAGGCAGAGGAGGATGTGGAGTGACTTGTTTTATCCTTCTATTTAGCAGTCTCATTCCCTTGAGGTAGAGTCTCTCACTGAACCTGAAGCTAGGCTGGCAACAACTTCCAGTGATCCTCCAGTCTCCACCTTACCCCCTGCTCAGCACTGGAGTTACATAAATGTTCAGTGTTGCCTGACTTTTCACTTGGTTGCTGGGGATATGACTTCAAGTCCTCATACTTGTACAGCCAAATGTTGTCATCCACTGAGCCATCTTCCAATCCCAAAGGAACAATCTTTTTAGAGATTATTAGTCTTTTACTTAGAAAACTTGCCTCAGCAATTCAGAATACTGGGTTATATCAGTAGTCAATTTTAAAAAATAAAGCAGACTAATTTGTATTTTTCTTGATTCATAATGAGTTGACAGATCCAACATGTTAAGGCTGTTGTTTCTTCAAAGTATCAATCTAATTAGACTCTATGGATAAGGAGTGGACCAACTATTTGGGTTAATACTCTCAAAATTAAAAATTAATTTGTCATAACCCAAAGGAAAACTCTATTAACAGGTATATAAGCCAACAGACACAAAGCAATGACTTCAAAGAACAAATCCTCAAAGTCTGTTAAGCATTCAAAGTCAATTAAGTAAATTGTACTTGCAGGTATTTTTTTAAAAAATATTTCCTTTTCCTCTTTTGGCTCAAAATATGTCATACCAACATTTGGCCATATTCTTAATCTTTATCATCCCATCTATCTTCTCCAGGATTTCCAGTTGTTAAGTCAAACCTGTTATTTCATCTTGGTCTTTAGAAGACAAATAAACTCTATAGCACAGCTTTGAATGGCTTCTGCTCAAAACCCACTCAGACCTGCCACTTAGTATAATCCCATTTACCTCAGTTTTCTCATGTTTAAAATGATGTTAT
The DNA here is from genome assembly GCF_008632895.1 of Mastomys coucha. Taxonomy (NCBI): domain Eukaryota; kingdom Metazoa; phylum Chordata; class Mammalia; order Rodentia; family Muridae; genus Mastomys; species Mastomys coucha. The sequence goes on along the minus strand of NW_022196913.1, from coordinate 14,400,303 downwards.
GCTGGGCTTGATAGCAAAGTTTTATAATCCTAGCTACTAAGGAGGTTAAGGTAGGGAGTTGCAAGTTAAAGGCCTGTCTTGAAGTGGAGCAGCCTGGCAACTTACTGAGATATTATCTTAAAATGCTAAAAACAAAAAAGCTAAGGAATCAATCCACAGGAGTGGCAAAAATAAAATTAAAACTTGACTCAGAATGTTGTGGGCCCAACAAAGTATATCCTACTTAAAGAAATGTTTATTTATGCTAAATATAGTTTGGCTATATCCATTTGTGCCCAGCATCTCTAATGATAATTCCACAATATGTATGATGTACATCTGTCACCTAAGCAAGAGCATCGGAGTTCAAAGCCATTCTGAGATAGAATACTGATGTACTCTACAACAGAAGCATCTTATTTTGCCCACCCTCCCCTTTAGTCTATTCAAGCCAAACTTCATTACAACTGAGTTTAATTTCCTACAGAAACACCTGGCAAGGCCAAACAAAGCCTTTCAAGGATGAACAGAAGACAAAATGCTTTCTTGGTCTCCTTTTGTGGTAGAAGAATTTCCCCTCTGTTGGAGAAAGAAAACTGCCACCTCTTGCTGCCTGCCGCACAGGTCTGTGTCAACACTCTTTATGAAACATCATCAGGAAACCCAGGCTGTAATATAAAACAGACACTATGGGTTTTGTGGCACCCATAATAAGCTTGGTGACACCAGTCAATACAGGGACCTCAAGTGGCCACAGATGGGTGAAGATCAATAAGTTCTGCCAGAACTCCAAAGTACATTATTGTAAGCACTATGCTCTCACTTTTTTTTCTGTATTTTTCTGGAGATAGACCCTTACTATTTAATCAGGCTAGTCCAAATTCAAAATCCCCTGCCTCAGCCTTTCTAGTACTGAAATTACAGGTGTGCAACCACGTTGGCTTCATATGCATCATTAAGTGATCATAAAAAGTGCTCTCCAGGGTGGAGAGTCAATGGAGCTCAGCGACAGAGCACGGCAGTAACCTAGCATTTCTGAGGCCCTGTGTTCCATTCCCACAAGAATAAGGTGGTTAAAATATCATTGTATAAGTGTGAATTCCATAGACGAAACAAGTCACTTCTAAAATTGTAATGCAGTACAAGATCCAAAATAGTATTACATTCGGGAGACAGAAGAGGAGGCAAGGTCAGAACAAATTTCCAATTCCTCATATTATTGGATTAGGATATGTTGGTAATATTAATTTTCAAATATATTAAGAAAAGGTAATTGTCACTTCCTGTTGTTTTTGTTGTAAAAGGTGGAATTAGGTTTGTGTGGATTTGTTGAAAGATTACCTTTTTGCTTCTTCTAGGGTGTAATTTGCTCCTTATGTTGATGTTTTCCATCTATTATCCTTTGTAGGGCTGGGTTTATGAAAAGATATTGTGTAAATTTGGTTTTGTCATGGAATATCTTGTTTTCTCCATCTATGGTAATTGAG
>NW_022196913.1:14388068-14397785 GCF_008632895.1 Mastomys coucha | reverse complement strand
GAGAATTGGGTTCTGATGATGGCAAGTGACCTTGGTTTGTGTTGTTTATTTTCTTACACTTACCCCCCTCCCCCCCCCCATATCTGGTTAACTCTAGTGCTACCTGCCCTTGCTAAATCTGACTGGAGCCTGTCCTTCCTGTGATCCTGGTTGTTTCAGAACTCCCTGTGATCCTGTGATTCTGGGGTCCTGGGATCCTGGGCTTGTTAAATCACCTGGGAGTGTGGCTTTCTCTGTGAGTTGTGGGACTGGTTGCAGAGCTTGTGCCCAAGGTCTCCTCAGAACACTAACCCCAACAGACTGGAAGGAACTGGAGTCACTGGGCTGGTGGAGTTCCTGTGTGCCTGGTCCCGCTGGACCCAATTACTCCCAGTGTTGGGACAGATGTTGGTTCCTGCTTACCTCTGATCCTGGGTGTGTCAGAGTGCCTGGGAGTGGAGATTCCTCTGGGTGTTCTGGGACTGGCTGTGGAGCTTGTGCCCAAGGTCTGCTCAGGACCCCAGCCCAGGCAGACTGGAAGGAACTGGAGTCACTGGGCTGGTGGAGTTCCTGTGTGCCTGGTTCCACTGGACCCAGTTACTCCCAGTGTTGGGACAGAAGTTGGTTCCTGCTCACCTCTGATCTGGGTGTGTCAGAGTACCTGGGAATGGAGATTCCTCTGGGTGTTGTGGGACTGGCTGTGGAGCTTGCGCCCAAGGTCTGCTCTGGACCCCAGCCCAGACAGACCGGAAGGCCCAGCCCAGACAGACCGGAAGGCCCAGCCCAGACAGACAGGAAGGCAGGAATTTCTTACATTAAAATTCTTAGTTCAAAATAAATGTGCATGTTTTTAGTTTTTGTGAAGAGCTGTTTTATGTTTTTTACTAATTTTGAAATCCTAACAGCTGCAGCCAGTCCCACAACACCCAGAAGAAGCTCCACTCCCAAGCACTCTAACACAACCAGGATCTTAGGATCAAAGGTGAGGAGGACACATCTGCCCAAACACCTGAAGGAACTGGGACCAGCAGGACCCAGGCACACAGGAACACCACCAGCCCAGTGGCACAAGTTCCTTACAGTGTGGGCTGCTGCTCTGAGCAGACCTTAGGCACGAATTCTGTGGCCATTCCACAACTCCCAGAAGGTGCTCTAACATGCCCAGGACCCCAGGATCCCAAGGTCCCAGCATCTTAGGAGCTTGGTCACACCAGGATCTTATAATATATCTCAGTGGCAGCTTTACTCCCGGGAGCTCCGACACAACCAGGATCTCCGAATCACAGGATCACAGAGACAGCTGAACTCTGAGGAGTTCTGACACAACCAGGATCACAGGAAGGACAGATGTCAATCAGATATATCGAGGGCAAGTAGCACTAAAGATAATCAGATGGTGGGAGGCAAGCGTAAGAACATAAGCAACAGAAACCAGGGTTACTTGGCATCATCAGAACATACTTCTCCCACCCTGGTCTTAGAAAACCTAGGAAAGAGATCAGGAGTCATAGATGCAAGCATCACCAACAGAATACAAGAGCTAGAAGAGAGAATCTCAGGTGCAGAAGATAACATAGAAAACACTGATACCACAGTCAAAGAAAATGCAAATAGCAAAAACCTCCTAACCCAAAACATCCAGGAAATCCAGGACACAATGAGAAGACCAAACCTAAGGATAATAGGTATAGAAGAGAGTAAAGATTCCCAACTTAAGGGGCCAGTAAATATCTTGAAAAAATTATAGAAGAAAATTTCCCTAACCTAAAGAAGAGATGTCCATGAACATACAAGAAGCCTACAGAACTCCAAATAGACTGGACCAGAAAAGAAATTCCACCTGTCACATGATAATCAAAACACCAAATGCACTAAACAAAGAAAGAATTTTAAAAGCAGTAAGGGAAACAAGGCAAGTAACATATAAAGGCAGGCCTATCAGAATTACAGCAAACTTCTCACCAGAGACTATGAAAGCTAGAAGATCCTGGGCAGATGTCATACAGACCCTACAAGAACACAAATGCCTTCCTAGGCTACTATACCCAGCAAAACTCTCAATTACCATAGATGAAGAAAGCAAGATATTTCATGACAAAACCAAATTTACACAATATCTTTTCATAAACCCAGCCCTACAAAGGATAATAGATGGAAACCTCCAATACAAGGAGGGAAACTACACCCTAGAAAAAGCAAGAGTCTTTCAATAAACCCAAAAGAAGATAGCTGTGGACTCCCTCCCCAAAGCGCTGTGGAAGCGGCTACATTCAGAAGCTCCACCTCCATTGAGCAAGAAGGAAGTTACTGATTGGACTGTTATACTGACGTAGTTTGGGGGAAGGGTTTGCCCCAGGTATTTTACCTGTTGCGGGAACAAAGGAATTCGATTAAAATTCAAGATGACTGAGTGACCAGACCTCGTGTTGTCTAATGTTTTACTTTTCCCACGTGGATACGTTACAGTATGGCTAGCCTACCTCTTCTTATCTCCTTCAATCCCTTCTTATCTATTTCTTATCTTACTCCTATTTCCAGAGAGACTCTTTAATTCTTTTCATGTTGGCTCTGGATGCCAACACTACACAAACATGATTCTACCTCTAACAACAAAAATTACAGGAAGTAACAACCACTGTTCCTTAATATCTCTTAATATCAATGGACTGAATTCCCCAAATAAAAAGACATAGACTAACAGACTGGATATGTAAACAGGACCCAGCATTTTGCTGCATACAGGAAATACACCTCAGTGACAAAGGCAGACACTACCTCAGTATAAAAGGTTGGAAAATAATTTACCAAGCAATTAATCCTAAGAAACAAGCTGGAGTAGCCATTCTCTTTTTTTCTTTTTTCTTTTTTTAAAGATTTATCTCATTGATATGAGTACACTGTAGCTGTTTTCGGACACACAAGAAGAAGGCATCAAATCCCATTACAGATGGTTGTGAGCCACCATGTGGTTGCTGGGAATTGAACTCAGGACCTCTGGAAGAGCAAGCAGCCAGTGCTCTTAGCCACTGAGCCACATCTCCACCCCTGGAGTAGCCATTCTAGTATCGAATAAAATCAACTTTCAACCTAAAATTATCCAAAAGGATAAGGAAGGATACTTCATGTAGGGAGCGGTGAAGCTGGAGAGACATTCGCCATGGCAAGATGGCGCCTACTTCCGCTGTCAACTCCTAGTAAACAACTGTTTGCGCATGTGCGTAGAGAACTGTTTGAGCATGTGCGTAGAGTGAAAAGACACCGAGTCACGGCTCATTCTGGAGCGTTATGTAGGGTAATGAGCGAACAGCCAATCATGGGCAGACACGCCACGCTGTGGGCAGACACGCTGCACTGTGGTGTATATAAGCAGTGCGGATTATTGGCTCGACCCTTTTTTCCCCTATGGATGGAGACAATAAACGTTGCTGCAGAAGGAACCTAGTGTCCGCGTGTCTTCTTGCTGGCAAGACAACTGCACGGGCTACAACTTCATACTCATCAAAGGGAATATCTACCAAGAGAAACTCTCAATTCTGAATATCTATGCTCCAAATGCTAGGGCACCCACATTCATAAAAGAAACTTTACTAAAGCTCAAAGCACACATCACACCCCACACAATAATGGTAGGAGACTTCAACACCCCACTCTCAGCAATGGACAGATCATGGAAACAGAAATTAAACAGAGACACAGTGAGACTACCAGAACTTATGAAACAAATAGATTTAACAGATATGTATAGAACATTTTATCCCAAAGCAAAAGAATATATCTTCTTCTCAGCACCTCATGGTACCTTCTATAAAATTGACCATACAGCTGGACACAAAACATGCCTCAACAGATACAAATATTGAAATAATCCCATGTACCCTATCAGATCACCATGTACTAAGGCAGGTCTTAAATACCAACAAAAACAATGGAAAGCACACATATACACGGAAGCTGAACAACTCTACTCAATGATAACCTGGTCAAGGAAGAAATAAAGAAAAAAATTAAAGGCTTTTTGGAATTTAATGAAAATGAAGCCACATTATACCAAAACTTATGGGACACAATGAAATCAATGGTAAGAGGAAAACTCATAGCTCTAAGTGCCTTCAAAAGAAACTGAAGAGAGCATACACTAGCAGCTTAACAGCACACCTGAAAGCTCCAGAACAAATAGAAGCAAGTACACCCAAGAGGAGTAGACAGCAGGAAATAATCAAACTCAGGGCTCAAATCAACCAAGTAGAAACAAAAAGAACTACACAAAGAATGAACAAAACCAGGAACTGGTTCTTTGAGAAAAATCAACAAGATAGATAAACCTTTAGCTAGATTAACCAGAGGGCACAGAGACAGTATCCAAATTAATCATTCAAAGAAATGAAAAGGGAGACATAACAATGAAATATATCTTAAAATAATTATTCTGTTTGTTGAATATTAATAGTTAAAAAGATTAAAATCATGTTCTATAAACATCATGAAAAAAATGGAGGCAATATATACAAAAGAGGCCTTATTTGCCAGTCCATTCTTATAGATAAGAACTTTGATTTCTGCATTAATTTTGGGTATTGTAGATACTGTCACCAGAAAATTTATCATGTAGGAAGCAGTGTAGTGAGACCTTGCTGTACTCACAAGTATGTTTCTACCTTTGTCCTAAGGTAACAAGTATCTTTCTACCTTCATCCTAAGGGATGTTGAAAACCATTGAAATGTTGCTCATATGTGATGTAAATAACTGAGATTGTGTACTGTATAAATAAAAAGGCTTATTTTTAGCTCATAAATAAATAAATACATTTGAAAGTAAATTTAAAAAAGAAACTATAATATATGGTACATAGCATATTATATTTATAACTAAATAAGGACTTTAGGGGTTGGCTACAATCATATTTCATTGAATATATGTGAGAATTCTTGAGAATAAAAAAATTACAATGGAAAAAAAAATCCTAACAGCTACCTTTATGTAGTTAAAGTCCAATCAGGAATCTTACAGTGTCTCATTGACTTAACTTAGCATTAACACACAACTCTTTCTTTGCAGGGTTGCACTACTATGTGTCCTGTGAAGGTGAACTACTAGCCAGCAGGAAGCCAGCACTTTACTGTTACAGAGGTGCCTTTTTCTTTTAGGCAGCACACTCAAAATAAGTCCTGCTATGCTCCAACACAGTTGCTATTTCTACAGTTCATTTAAGACTTTGAAGCATTCGGAAAGCAAACAACTGTGCTGGAGTGGAGGGGTCTGGATGCTGGCATCATTTCCTGCCCTTTTCCAGCTGTGCAACTCCATGGGCAGTCCACACAGAGAACCTAAGCTTTTCTTCATGGCACTGCTGGCTCAGAGTCCCTCAACATCTCACCAGTTTCTAAAGATACAGGTAGCATCCCCAAATGTGAACAATTCAAGTAAATCTTGTACTTCTTCATTCTGTAACTAAAACCACACCCACTTAGCAGGCCACACAGAGGAAGAATCTTGCTAGTTCTCTCCCATGTTACATCCCATCTCAGAACCAAGCCTTGGGTAATATTAGATGAAGTAGAAGCTGTTAGCCTTTTGTCTAAGCTCCGTCCCACAGTTACCTGGCAACAGCCAAGTATGCCTGACTCACTATAAAAGGGACTGCATGTCCCCTTCCTCTGTCTTCTTGCCTCTCTCTCCATGTGCTCATGGCCGGCCTCTATTTCTCTACTCTCTCACTCACTCTGCCTTTACTACCCTCTTAATTCCCTTTCCATTCCCTGAATAAACTCTTCTATACTATATATGTACTGTGGCTGGTCCCTCAGGGGGAAGGGATGCCTCAGCATGGGTCTGCAAAGGCACTCCCTTCCCCCATACCTGACTACACATTCAGGCATATTCCCCCCTTTACCTTTTTATAAACACATCAAAAGCAATCTCAGAACTAATGTTTCACTAGTTGAAATCATCATTTATGAAGAATTAATCTTTTCATAGGAAAAGAAATTTTTAGTAAATGGAAATAGGCTAAATGTTCATTCACACATATACACACACCGAGTTGCATAAAGCCTAGACTAACATTACCTAAAAATGTATTATAAATGTTCATATTAAGTCTCAAACCTCAGGTGCATGAATAGGAACCTGCTTCAACAACCCTCCTTTTCCCTCATCCTATCTAGGTAAATATGAATGAGGTAGGGGAGAGATACCTTCTGATAATATAAGCATTTTCAACAAAAGAAAGAAACTCCACAGATAAATAGCAGCAATATTGACTCTCCAGTTAATACAAATTTCCTTCATAGTCAATTTCTGGCAATTTTTTTTACTTAGCTTAACAATTCTTGAGCATCAATAATCACGAAGGTTGTGTAGCTCTAGTCTTTACTTTCCTACTAATATAAGGGTGCCCTGGGTATTCTATTTCCAGTGTTTTGGACATCGAGCTTGCAAGCATTACTGACTATGACAATATTCAAACGTCATGATGATGGACAGAATTGTAATGTTTCTGTGTAAAGATGGCTGGACTCACCATAGTTCTCTACACATGACAATGTTATAAACCTGAAATGCCACAACCCTAGATTCCTATGTGGCCAAACATTGGAAACAGGATATTTGTGTTTTAGACTCAGCACAGCAGAACTCACCTGCTTTCCAGCAGAGAAAAGCATCACACACACCAAAACAGTAAGGCCTTGAGGGTGCTAGAAGGTAGAACAGTCACTCAAATACACTCACCTTAAACAACTTCTACAGTTCAGAGAAGGGGGCAGAAACAAGTAGCCTTTTGGTCATTTGTTTTTGAAAGGACTCAAAAGAGTTAAGAATAAATCCTTGTGAAAGCATAGCTCGGCTTCTTAAGGGAGTCTATTTTTTCCAGCAAGTTTCTTGTATTCAGACAGGAACAAGTTGACACCTCCTGTGGTGGGTTGAGGAAGCTAGAACTGAGTCTCAGACACCTGTATGAAATTTCTGACCTGTAAAATATTCATGCATGGACTAGCAGCCTCTCTGCAACCAAAACCAAGAAACCATTGATTATCTGAGCTGTATTTGGTATACACGAGGATATGCTTAAGTCATGCAGAAAGAAAAATCTTTCAAAGAGAAAATAAACCTTAATTTTTAGCATGAAGTTAAGTGATTTTTAAATAATAAAACAAAGGTATGCCTGCTTATAATATACTAGTGCAAACTTTTGTGAAAGACACATTCAGTGGTTGAACCACATCCAGAGAAGTAAAAATGAAAGTATTATCGTTAACATTTAAAGAATATATACAAATAAGGGAGCCTCACAAAACACAGTATAGTTATTATTTGGAACTTTACACAAAATTCTAGCTTCAATCACCAAATGTTGCCAAAATACCAATCTAATATCAATGATTATAACTTGGAAATATTTGCATGCTTCTCAACTACATCATTGGAGATGCAATATCATACATTTTAAACAAATTTGATTTTTTTAAAAAAAAAAAAGCCAAAATAAAGGTGGTTACTCAAGCTAAGCAGTAATAAGATTTGAAATACACATTAATGTGTGACAATCAGCCAACTAATTCTGCTTCCTGTGTGAAAATAAATTAGCACTAAATCAAATACAAAGAGCATGATCAGGCATATTTTGTCCTCTCAAGGTCATCAATTAAATTCTGAATACAGTTCAAAGATACACACTCATTTGCTTTTTTGGTAAAAACACAACTTACAAAAAGAAAACTATAGAATAAATTCTCTGCTATGTGTGTTGCCCACACACCACTCCTCTTTCCCGGAGCCTGTCAGGAAACCTGTGGTGGAAGATGATACCAGAGGCCCTATCTTTAAGCATGAAACATGAGCACGTGAGGGGAAGAGCAACACCAGGGTGACTTTGACTGGCTCCACCACTGAACTCTAGCACCATTCTCCCAGACATATAACTTTAGAGTGATGCTGGCCTCTGCTCTATAACTTCCAAGTCAAAAGGTTTCTGGCAGCAAGAATGTAGACATGTTTTTAGTGACCAGATCTGCTTCATATTTCCTCTGCCTTTTACCTCTGTACTAGTGTTGACCAGAAAACCCTTGAGTATGTCATTTGCCTCTCAGTATCAACTGACTTTTCCTGGAGACTTCCAGTCAGGCTCTTTGTCCAGATGACTACTCTGGCTACAGGACAAAGGAATCCACTCTGATGCTTTGGGCAATGGAGGTTTTCTTGCTCATTTTGGTTGTTTATTACATTGGAAGGACTTATAATTGCTTGAATTTTTACTTGGTAAAAAAGAGGTCACTATTCTTCCAGCATCCAATATATCAAAAGTGCATCAAGACACGGTGCACAATGCTCACACAGACCGAGCATCAGCCTAACAAAATATAGAGAAGAGTTTTCTCAGTAATTCATGAATTTGAAACTGGCCAGTCAACTTGTGGATGGATATAAATGTTATGAACCCCTAACTTTTCCATAGAGAAATCATCCAAATAGATGAAGATAAACATCATAAAAACAGGAAGATTCCCAAAGGAAGAGTGCTCTTCCTTCCAGTGTCATGTTTGACATAACAAACGACAGCAAGGACAGCATGCATCTCTTTCACGGTGTAACAGATTTACACATGTCAAGGGCATCCAAGCTTGCTGATGAATGAGAAATTATGAGTGCTGTCTCCTTTCACCTCCCCCAAAGCTTGTCCCATTAAGCTAGCCACTCTCAGAAGGGTGGGCTTAACACATCTACTACAAAATAAAAACGGACAGCTTCTTAGGCCTTAATGACATTTTTAAAAAAACTTTCCACTCTTTGCCATTTCACAAGCAACCTACTTGTAAAGAATGTAGTCTTAAATGGATAGATACTACACAAATAAATTGAAACAGTGAACATTCTAAAGATATTTTTTATGAACAAAAAAAAAATTATAGGGAAAATTTTGATACTTATAAAGCACAATTCGATGATTCAAGTTTAGACTGCAGAAGACAACTTGGATGGTAGGTGCTCCTACACTTTTGTTAAGTGATTACGTGCGTCATCGTTCTTTAAGACACATGTGTAGGGAGACTATGCTCTGCCAATTCAGTAACAATGATTGGGAAAGTTTTCAGCACCTCAGTACAGACAACTGAAATGCTAAGGATAAAATAGTATGTTGTTCCAGAAACAACATTCAGATCCTTCCACAGCAATGCTACAGATGAACAGTTGACTCAAGGACTCAAGGTAACAAACTCAAGTTTCACAAAATATGTCTCCCAGGTAGCCTCAAGCTTACAATCAAATGCCTCCGCCTCCCAAATGTTGACATTAAGTATACATAACAACAGACACTGAGAAAATCCAAAAAATCATGAGATCCTACTACAAAAGCCTATATTCAATAAAACTGGAAAACCTTGATGAAATGAACAATTTTCTAGACAGATACCAGGTACCAAAGTTGAATAAAGATCAGACAAACAATCTCAACGGTCCTATATCCCCTAAGGAAATAGAAAGAGTCATTAATAGTCTCCCAACCAAAAAAAGCCGAGGACCAGATGGGTTTAGTGCAGAGTTTTATCAGACCTTCAAAGAAGACATAATACCAATACTTCTCAAACTATTCCACAAAATAGAAACAGAAGGTACTCTACCCAATTCATTTTATGAAGCCAAAATTACTCTTATACCTAAACCACACAAAGTCCTAACAAAGAAAACTTCAGACCAATTTCCCTTATGAATATCGATGCAAAAATACTCAATAAAATTCT